>NW_007582890.1:0-1179 GCF_000690725.1 Stegastes partitus
TACATTTTGTGAACAAGGTGTGTCCTTATGTTTACATGTGTTTTGACTGAGTGCATCTTTTTAATCCAAACGCTCTGAACAGGATCGACTCCAAGCTAAAATACTCTTCTATATATTACATATAATTTAGACACAATGAAAATGTGCACAAATGCTGTCAGCAGCAGAGTCCTCGCGATGATTCTTCTGCTCTCTTTATTCATGTTTCTCATTGATCTCCGCTGCAACTTTCCACTAAATACCAACAAAGAACTCTTCGGGTTATTACAACTGGCTGTTATTATGTTGTGTATCGGTATCGGACAAAGACATTTACCACGATGCATTCATGAAACTAAGGTTCTTGTATTATCGTCCATGAATCCTGTTTGGAGACAAAGACTATACTGCTGAAATAAAATGTATCAAGAGTTTCTTCCTGTTGTTGGTGCATGTGTGAAACGCAAACTGGCTGCCACATGATTTGTTTGTGTAGCTAATGATACAAAACAGAGGGAATGTCTTCATAACAACTAGAGATTTTTTTTTTTTTTCAAAGATGGCATTTGGGAGAGATTAGATTTCCAAATCAACACTGAACACATATTTGCACTGGACTACTATTAGCTGAGGACCTTGTTGTTTAAATACACATCAATGTCAGTAGGCTGCCACATAATAACAATTAAGTTTCAGTTCAATTCAAATAACTTTATTTATCCCCTAGGGGCATTTCAACAGCTTACTGACTATTTAATATAAAGACACCAAACCCCCCTCGTTCATCTAATTCTTCCTCAACATTTTGCTGTTCTGAAGGATTTGAGCTCGTTCTTTAAATGAGTCTCCACGCTACAACACAAATCTGCTGAATTTGCAACCAAAATTCTGTCCAGGCAGTCATTTGAAATAGCCTCTGTAATTTTCTAGCAGACAGGAGGCAGGATAAAAAAAATTTTTTAAAAATTAAAAAATCAAAATGCAGTAAACCTTGTAAATGCACTACATTAAATCAATGAGATGCTCATTTGCACTGGAGTGAGTGGAAGACCAAAGAGGATTTTAGAAAATATGTGAGCTGTGTTCACTTGTGAGTTTGAGAAGAGCTGCAAGTTAGCAGTGAGAACAAATGTAGCCAAACCCAAAACAAAAGTCATGAGAAGTGGAGAAAGTTAAGGCTGTTGGTGAGAGACACAGAGA
>NW_007582891.1:0-1179 GCF_000690725.1 Stegastes partitus
ATTAGCCTGTGCCTTTCTCACCTCGTTTTCTAGTCTAATAACAGAGTCATTTGTATTCCTTGCCTTTCTAAAGCCACTTTGATAATTAGCTAGCACACCCCCTTTTTCAAATCTCATATGACAATCTATTGACGATCATCCGCTCCATAATTTTGCAGAGATTTGATGTCAGGCCAATTGGCCGATAGCTACAAGGCTTTGAAGGATCCTTCCCTGGTTTCTTAGTGGGCACAATTACTGCCTCTTTCCAAGAGTTTGGCAGCGTCCCCTCAATCCAAATTCGATTGTACAAATACAATAATTTTGTGCGGGCCTGCCTTCCCAGATATTTCAGCATTGAATAACAAATCTGATCTTTGCCTGGTGACGTTGGTTTAGTCCTGGGGTCGGCAACCCGCGGCTCCGGAGCCGCATGCGGCTCTTTCGTACCTCTGCTGCGGCTCCTTGTGGCTTTGGAAAATAAATAGTGAGTATTTTAATTTAAATGTATTTTATTTTAGCTCGGTCATTTTTAAAATGTAATTCTAAATTTGAAGATTTTTGTGAACTTGCTCAAAATATGCATCATAACCGCTGATGTGCGACACTCGCTGGCATGTGCAGTGTTGCCACCTTGATGACATTCTTGCTAAATCTGGCAACTTTCAAATCCTCTTCCCGATTTGTTTTTGTTTTTTTTGGGCTAAAGTGACTAGCAACAAATCTAGCGACTCTTTTTGGTGCTACTGGAGACTTTTCTGGTGTTTTGGAGACTCTGACGTGAAAACACGTATCGTTCTGCAGCTATTGTCCCCAACGAGCAGCGGTGCTGCCGTGAGCTCCTCCGTCCCAAAGCGCTCACAGGCAGTCAGGAGTCTGGTCGGCAGTCCCAGCTGCAGTCAGCAGGACAACCAGACGGCATTTCTAGTTTGCTGCAGGTGGATAACTGAAGATTGGCTTTTTATTTCATAAATACAAGGAGGATTCAAATAGGTATTTATTTTATTTAAAGGTAACCTTCAACCCAGCGTCTTTTTTTGTTGTTGGAGTTAAAAATGTTTTTGTTACAGAAATAAAATTTCGTTTTCTCTGTAGCAGTTCATTGATTTCATAAATGCAACACACTACTTTTTTATACATAGCATAAAGGTAAAAACGATATATGAAGTGTTATCTTCATTTTAGATTTCAAAGGGGTTT
>NW_007582892.1:0-1178 GCF_000690725.1 Stegastes partitus
CACCAAGAGTAAACAATTTATTAGAATTGTTGTGCTGACTCTGAGATTATATCGCTGGCCGAATAATTCAAAGGTTGGTATTAATAATTTTAATTCACGCAATCACTTGCTTTAGTGTGAAAATAAGTACATCTTATTTTCCAAACACTAAAACCCTACAACTAGTACAGTTGATGATACTTTACGTACCGCCAAACAGGATGGCACACAACTTCTGGAAGATTTTGTCTGATCAGTATGCATTAGATAGTATTTAAAATGGATATGTAGTATGGAACTGGGACACAGTGACTGATTTACTTCCAAACTCCTGAGCTCAGGTCTTGTTAGGGCCTAATTTCTTCACAATTTGATTTATTATTGCGCTTAAATTTACAAATACAGTCGTGACTCAATAATCAGACACTAAATGTAAAACCTTCTTTTATGTCGGATAGCAAGGCTGTTGGACTGTCAAGACGGAGGTCGAGATACAAGGAGGGCTTGATGCTGGAAGGATCATTAGTTGTTAATTATTGTTCATAGTTGTTTTAGTAACTACTAGGGCTGGTCCCAATAGCTGGTCCCTTTTTTTTTCACCCATACGCGACCTGTATTTTATTGGAAATGTGAACAAAATTGCAAAAAAATTGGATTTCACAAAAACATCCGAATTGAACATCAAGTCCTGCAGTGTGAACGTAGCCAATCTGTGGGATTGTTCAGTCAGATAATACGCTGTTATCCAGATTGGTGACATAAAATGTCATGTCGGAGTCGGAATCCAAGGCTGTCAGTATGTTAAGGCTATTCAAGGATTCAAGGAATTTTATTTGTCATGCCAGCTCCCATTCACATGATAGTAGTATGAAATTTGTACTCAGGTCCCGTTTTTTTTAAGGATAAAACCTAATAAATAATAGGTCCAATAAAACAAGAGCAAAATATAAGCAGCGAGGTAGATTTTCATATTGCACTTAAAATATTGCACATATATGGATAAAGTGCAGTCGGTGTGTGGTGGTGGTGTGAGGCTACAGAGCACGGCTCGAGTTCAACATTTTTCATGGATTCTGTTCGTTTTTCCTAAAAACCTGTCGGATAGCAAGGTTTTCAGATTGTTAAGGGTCAGATTATGGAGTCACGACTGTAAAAAATATCACAGTCATTATGTAATCATTTAAATGTAATCATTTTAA
>NW_007582893.1:0-1177 GCF_000690725.1 Stegastes partitus
ATTCAAAGAAGGTGTTATGTTAAAGTATGGTTTTTAGTAGTATTTTAAAAGAAGAAGTTTCCAGCCTGAGATCCTTTGAGAGACAATTCCTTTGTGTAGATGGTGTAATGCTGGAACGTTAGCGTTCAAGAGCAGCGCTGCACGAAGGATGTTGAACTGCTGGCGGTTGGTTTGCGGCCGTTTTATCTGCTGAAGAATTTTCCCACGTCCAGCCGATTGCAGTTTCCATCCCCCAACCGCCCTCGGCTGATGCTGCTGCAGCCTGTGAACTCATCCATAGTTCAGTGTCCAGCTGCAAACATCATGGGAGACAGTGGGGTCCTGGACCTGCTGTGTGTGGACACCAGGATGCATATGACTTAACTATTGTTATTTTCTTGTACTTTGTTTCTGTGTTGTTGGATGCTGCTGTTTACAGTAATTTCTCAGGTCTGAGAAAAATAACATATATTCTATTCTATTCTATAGAATTCTAAATAATTCTATAGAATACTAAATGATTCTATAGAAGTTTAAATGATTCTATAGAACCCTAAATAATTATCTAGAATTTTAAATGATTCTATAGAATTCTAAATAATTCTATAGAATACTAAATGATTCTATAGAACTTGAAATAATTCTATAGAATTCTAAATGATTCTATAGAATTCTAAATGATTCTATGTTTTTGGATGCTGCTGTTTACAATAATTTCGTAGATCTGGGATGAATAAAGTCTATTCTATTCTATTCTATTCTATTCCATTAACTTGGCGCTATGTTCAGCTGAAACCTGCATTTGGTATCATTATACCACTACATGAATCTCAGACCCTGATGAGCAAAAACAAGCGCAAAAAGACACAAAACAACTATGCAGTCAGTCTGATCACCTCTGGTCGTGAGGGTCATCAGAGTTTCCCTCACCTCTGTCCAAGAGCTTTTCCAGAGCCGCTGCACATTGTCAGGACTCCTCACACCCTCTCCATAAACTGTTTGAACTGCTGCCATCAGGTTTTCGGAGCATTAAAGGAAGAACCTCCTGAATGATCAACAGCTTCATTCCACAAGCTGTCAGAACACTGAACTGCTGATCCAGATATGCAAACACTCATCTTGCCTGCACAACTGTGTATGTACCGCAACATGACAATGAACTTGATTTGATTTTTGATTTGAGGAAACAGTCACAAGG
>NW_007582894.1:0-1177 GCF_000690725.1 Stegastes partitus
ACACAGGAAGGCAGCAGGACCGGACAAGGTGTGTCCATGGATGCTCAAGTCCTGTGCTGCTCAACTGGGGGAGCTGCTACAGCACATCTTCAACCTCAGCCTACAGCTGGGGACAGCTTCCACCCTCTGGAAGATATCCTGCATCGTTCTGGTGCCAAAAAAGACCCGGCCCAGTGAGCTGAATGACTACCGACCGGTGGCACTCACTTCACACCTGATGGAAGACGCTGGAACGGCTCCTCCTCCACCTCCTCAGACCCCAGGTTCAACACGCCCAGGACCCTCTACAATTTGCCTACTGGGCAAATGTTGGGGTGGAGGATGCTGTGCTGTACCTCCTCCATCAAGCCCACCTGGACAAGGGAAGTGGCACTGTGAGGATTCTTTTTATGGACTTCTCAAGTGCCTTTAATACCATCCAGCCCCCGCTACTGCAGGGAAAGTTAGAAAGGATGGGAGTGGACTCATGCCTGGTGGACTGGATCTCCGACTACCTCACTGATAGACCACAGTATGTCAGACTGAAGGACACCACATCTGACACTGTGGTCAGCAGTACAGGGGCTCCTCAGGGGACAGTGCTGGCCCCTCTGCTCTTCACCCTGTACACCTCGGACTTCTGTTACAACTCGGGGCTGTGCCACATACAGAAGTACGCAGATGACACAGCCATCATGGAGTGTATCAAGGATGACAGACAGAGTGAGTACAGGAGTCTGGTGGACGACTTTGTTGACTGGTGCAGAGAAAACCACCTGCAGCTCAACACCTCAAAAACAAAGGAACTGGTCATAGACTTCAGGAAATCTGGACCATGCCCACAACCAGTTCTGATTGAGGCACATGAGGTTGAACTTGAAGAAAACTACAAGTACCTTGGGCTGTGGCTGGACAACAAGTTGGACTGGACATGCAACACAGACTACCTGTACAAGAGGGGACAGAGCAGGCTGTACTTCCTGAGGAGGCTCCAGTTGTTCAACATCTGCAGGAAACTCCTGCAAATGTTCTACCAGTCGGTGGTCGCCAGCGTCCTTTTTTACGCCGTGGTGTGCTGGGGCAGCAGCACATCAAAAAGGGACGCATCAAGGCTGGACAAATTAATCAGGCGGGCCAGCTCTACAGTGGGCATGAAACTGGACTCCCTGGTGACAGTGGCAGAGAGGAGGACACTGAA
>NW_007582895.1:0-1177 GCF_000690725.1 Stegastes partitus
ATGTGAGTGTGCTTGGTTGTCTGTCTCTAAGTGTAGCCCTGTGATAGACTGGTGACCTGTCCAGGGTGTCCCCTGCCTTCACTCTGAGTCAGCTGAAATAGACTCCAGCCCCCTTTGACCCTAGTGAGGATTAAGCGGTGTATAGATAATGGATGGATGTTTTCTCTAGGATGCTTGCTGAAGTACAGCTCAGTCTTAATGTCAATAATTTCAAAGTTTTGATCGGTTGATGAGACTAGAGGAAATATGAGCTATCAGGATACATCCTCTGTGGATGTGTTCACCAAATTACCTGGCAATCCATCCAACAGTTGCTGTTTACCAGGTCTGTCCGACAGCTTTCCCACCATCTGATCCACCAGGCGGTAATCAGTTGGCAGCTCTGCTCCTCTCTTCACTCTAATGTCCAAAATATATAGCCGCAGGTCTGAAGATACAACCAACAAAGTCAATCTTGGGCCTTTGGTTTAAGCAGTAGCTGTTGTGACAAACTAATACAACTGTCTCAGTGGTGCTGGAGAAACAGTCGATGTAGTCAACAAAATTAACGGCGTCCAGGAATACAAAAAGTACAAAACTTCATCTAGTGTCTAGTCTAGTCTATCTAGTGGTTTGTTTTTGAGATTTCAAAATTTGTTCTATTGTATTATGTATAAAATTGGGGTTTATTAGCAGGGAACAGGTATCCATATTTGCAGTAGGATCCTCCATCCACTGGACAGTGTGGCAGATGTCTGGTGTTGTGTTGTGCTGACATCTGGTGGCTACAGAACAGTACTGCACAGACAGATGGCAGTTTGGCCCCTAAAAGGAAGCAGACAGAAATCAGATTATGATTTTTTGTTGTTTGTTTGTTCACAAATTGTAACATAAGTTTTTTAAAAGAAGATCATATCAAATACAGTGAACAGTCAAACTATATTAGCAGTGTAGCTTCAGTTGCATCATCTATCAACATGATGTCGGCCCATCGCGTTCAGTCACTTTGGTATTTGCAACATCACTGTTTTCTCGGTGGTTAGCTCCGTCGCCTCGCAGCTAGAAGACCCCCAGTTCGCATCCTGGTTAGGACACCCAGGATCTATCTGTATCGAGTTTGCATGACACTGTCTCCGGGATCAGCTTCCTCCCACAGTCCAAAATCATGTTGAGGTTAATTGGTGATTCTAAATTGTCC
>NW_007582896.1:0-1177 GCF_000690725.1 Stegastes partitus
ATTTTGTTTATTTATTTAACTGTGTTTGTGTCATTTATGTTACTTCACGTCTTTTTGTGACCGTTTTGTCTCCTTTCTGTCGTCTGGTGTCCTGTCTTTATCATGTTGTTTTTGTCATTTTGTCTCTTGTTTGTGTGAGTTTGCGTTTTGTTTGTGTTGTTTTCTGTCTAAGTTTTGTTGTTTTGTCTCCTGTCTGACATTTTGTGTCCTGTTTTTATCGTGTTTTGTCACATTTTTCTCTTCATGTGTGTTGTTGTGTCTCACTTTGTGTCACATTTTTGGTCTTTTGTGTCTTGTTTGTGCAATTTTGTGTCTCATTTTTGCAGTTTTGTGTCACATTTGTGATATTTTGTTTTATGTCTGTGACAGTTTCGTCTCCTTTCTGTCGTTTGGGGTTCTGTTTTTGTCATATTGTGTCTCTTTTGTTGTTGTTTTGTGTTTTCTCTTTGTGATTGTGTCTCATTTTTGTCATTTTGAATCTCATTTGGGTTGCTTTGTGTCTCTTTGGGACAGTTTCATGTCCTTTTTGTTGTTTGTGTCTTGTTTTTGTCATGTTGTGTCACATTTTTCTTTTCATTTGTGTTGTTGTGTCTCATTTTGTGTTACATTTGTGTTGTTTTGTGTCTCTTGGGACAGTTCCGTCTCCTTTCTATTTTTTGTGTCTTGTTTTTGTCACGTTGTGGCACATTTTTCTTTCATCATTTGTGTTCTGTTGTCACATTTTTGTCATGTTGTGTCTTGTTTGTTATAATTTTGTGTCTCAGTTTTGTAGCTGTGTGTCTCTTTTCTCTTTTCTTTTTTGTCACAATTTTTACTCCAGTGCTGGTAGCAGCTGTGGGATCTTTGTTTTAGATGTTTGTTAAACGAATAATCAAAGAAATTCCACTTTTTTTTTGTAGCTGTTTTTGTCGTGTGCTGCAGGGTGGTGCAGTTGGTAGCACTGTTGCCTCGCAGCAAGAAGGCTGCCGGTTCGCGTCCCGGTGGGGGCACCGGGATCTTTCTGTGTGGAGTCTCCATGTTCTCTCCGTGCAGCGTGGGTTCTCTCCAGGTTCTCTGGCTTCCTCCCACACAGTCCAAAAACATGTTGAGGTTAATTGGTCATTCTAAATTGTCTGTAGGTGTGAATGTGAGTGTGCTTGGTTGTCTGTCTCTAAGTGTAGCCCTGTGATAGACTGGT
>NW_007582897.1:0-1176 GCF_000690725.1 Stegastes partitus
CTTTTCCACCAAACCGGTTCCAGTGCTAGTTCCGTGCCAGTGTCTAACTTAGCAGCACTTCTTTGTGTTTCCACCACCTAAGCACCGGCTCCAGGCTCTCAAAACTGGTGCTTAGCAGGCACCAACTCTTTGCTGGGTCAGAGCTAAGCACCAAGTACGTCAGGGGCTGGGGTTATCGTGACCACCGAGACCAATGAATGAATGGGACACACAAGTGGTGATGTGTGTCATTTTCCACCAGGACGTCTCTGGTCTGATCACAAATGTGTTGGAATGAGTCCAGGGACACACGGAAGTTTTGCACAAACTGCGCCCTGAAAACCGGTCCAACTGTGTCCCACCAGCAGCACCACAATGGTGGAAAACAATACTTTTCTAACTTCGGTGTACTGCAGCATTTACACTTGGAAATGTGGTCTTCTCATAAAAAACGGAGTGCACCTACATGCGCTGTTTATTCCGCTCATAGAAAAGACCGCAAGAGAAAAAAATCACTCGGTTTCATCTTGGACAAATCTGACACTAGAACGCCCTGGTTTACTCTTTTAAAGTCATTTTTGGTCGCACACCGGTCTGAGCACCGCGGCCACCAACAGCAGCTACTGCACCCTTCTTTGTGGGGCGTTCGGGGAACATCGTAAGTTGTAGAGTCTATCGACAAGAAAATGTTCAGCAAGTCATATGTTTTGCCTATGACAAGGTGGGAAGTGCAAACAAATGAGAAAGTTGTACACACCAGTAAAAAAAGTCAGTCTGGAGTCTTGTGTGGACTTCCATGTGGCGCAAGTGGTGTTCAGTAAACAACTACGTATGCAGTGATGCATGGCGTGGCTCTAACTTGGCTCCGCGTCGATGGAAAAGCAACCGGTTCTGAGGAGGTGCCAGGTTGGAACCAACTAAGCACTGGCCCCAGCACCAGCACGGCACCAGCATCTGGTGCTTCTTGGTGGAAAAGGGGTATCAGTGTGCCGTAGGACCACTGATTTAGAACCAAGAGCAGATATCCATCCATACATTATCTATACACCACTTAATCCTCACTAGGGTCACGGGGGGGGGCTGGAGCCTATCCCAGCTGACAGGGGACACCCTGGACAGGTCGCCAGTCTATCACAGGGCTACACTTAGAGACAGACAACCAAGCACACTCACATTCACACCTACGGACAATTTAGA
>NW_007582898.1:0-1176 GCF_000690725.1 Stegastes partitus
TTTGAGCCTGTGACTTTGTCGCTGTTACAAGATGTGGTTGGCCATATTAAGCCCTCAGGTTCCCCTCGTGATGCTGTCCCTCCTCAGTTTTTTAAAGAGACTTTCCCCAGCATAGGGCAGTCAGTTCTTGCCATCATTAACAGCAGTCTGTCTTCTGGTGTTGACCCTACAAATTATAAACATGCAGTAGTGCAACCCCTGATAAAGAAACCTGCACTTGATCACACTGTGTTGGCTAAGTTTAGGCCTCTCTCCAAGCTGCCTTTCCTTTCTAAAAATCCATCCATTATCTATACACCGCTTACTCCTTACTAGTGTCGCGGGGGGGCTGGAGCCTATCCCAGCCGACTCAGGGCGAAGGCAGGGGACTCCCTGGACAGGTCGCCAGTCTATCACATGGCCACACTTAGAGACAGACAACCAAGCACACGTACATTCACACCTACGGACAATTTAGAATCACCAATTAACCTCAACATGTTTTTGGACTGTGTGACAGGAAGCCGGAGAACCCGGAGAGAACCCACGCTACACGGGGAGAACATGCAAACTCCACGCAGAAAGATTCCGGTGCCCCCACCGAGACGCGAACAGGCAACCTTCTTGCTACGAGGCAACAGTGATACCAACTGCGCCACCCTGCAGCCCCCCTTTCTAAAATATTGGAGAAAATTGTTTATGCCCAACTGAAGTCTTTTCTGGATGAGCATGACATCCTGGAGGTTCTTCAGTCTGGTTTTAAAACCCTGCATAGCACAGAGTCAGCATTGTTAAAGGTCTTCAATGACATTCTCCTGGCTAATGATTCTGGTGACTATGTAATTTTTGTCCTGCTTGACCTAACTGCGGCCTTTGAGACAGTGGACCACAACATTTTAATATCTAAGTTGCAGCATCTACTGGGCATTTGTAGGAGTGCTCTGGATTGGTTTAGGTCCTACCTTGTGGATAGAACTATGTCTGTAAGCCTTGCTGGTTCGGAATCCTCCTCTGCTCCCCTGTTATATGGGGTTCCACAGGGATCAATTTTAGGGACCCTGCTTTTTTCACTTTATTTGCTTCCTTTGGGTTCCATTCTTAGAAAACATGGTATCTCCTTCCATTGTTATGCTGACGACAGTCAGATATATGTACCGTTGAAGAAGAAAGAAGCCTTCTCAATTAATCCACTTTTGT
>NW_007582899.1:0-1176 GCF_000690725.1 Stegastes partitus
ACTGGTAACTGGACCACGACTGAGCCTTGTGAGTGAGATCAAGCCTTTGCAGCAGCAGCAGCTCCAAAGCTTTGGAACAGTCTTCCATTTGTGATAAAGCCTTCCTCCTCCATTGATATTTTAAGGTAATTCTCAAGACGTAGCTACATGTTTTTAAAAGGTTTTGGTGTTTCTCAGTGTCTTCATTTTTAGTATTTTATATTTATTTTATCTTCAACTTTGACCTCTGTATCTTGTTTGGATTCTGATTTTGTTTTATGGCTTTATCTTCCCCCTGTTTTGTTGCTGCCTGACTGTGCAACTCTTTGGTGTGTTCTGCTTGACACATAACCAAACTGGATTTATCTCAGTAGTCAAAGTCCATGGTCCCTGGCCTGCCATGCTGCTTGGGCACACTCCAAGTATAATAAGAAAACACAGAGCCGTAGCAGAAGAAGAACAACGAACATGGTGGTGTGGATTGGACCGCACTGCACAGGCTCAGTGCTTAACCTGCTTATTTGCATGAGTTTTATTAAACTCCAAGATTCAAGTTTGGGTGAATGCAACAGTCAGTGCATTTTGGTGTCTGAGTGCAAGTGAAAGCACCACTAGACAAGTGTCACGGTGATGCGTAGCAGTCATTAGCATCACAGACCTCAGAGGTAACAGGAGCTGATGTTGAGTCGTGTTGAGTTGCTTTCAGCTGTTTGTAGGAGTCTTCCTCTGACTTTATTGTTTTTTCTATTTAAATGCGTTTATGCTGCCTTTGACAAGGTCTCATTCTCCAGTGGATTTGCTCTGTTTTAATCTGCTATTGCCAATTATATGACATGTTCATGTTTTCAGTTTCAGCACTAAGAAAAGTCGGTGAAAACATCCCTACAGGTGCAGCTTCAAAGTAGTCATGATATCATACAATTGTTGATGACTACAAAACCGATTTATTGCAAATATGCTTCATTGATAAACTGGGATTTGTCCTATCGGAGGTCAGAGAAGTTCACTACTCCTGACCTGCCGTACTGCTTGGATACCAACCAGGTGTGCAAGCAGTCGACCTGACACCAACAACATAATGCAGTCACATGAAGAGACCAGCAGCGGTGCTCTTGCTGAATAGCTAAGACTCTGTCATGATTATAACAGTTTAAGGCATTTAAAGAACAATGTCATTCATTGCAGCATTCTTCTTAC
>NW_007582900.1:0-1176 GCF_000690725.1 Stegastes partitus
GAATCACCAATTAACCTCAACATGTTTTTGGAGTGTGTGGGAGGAAGCCGGAGAACCCGGAGAGAACCCACGCTGCACGGGGAGAACATGTAAACTCCACGCAGAAAGATCCCGGTGCCCCCACCGGGACGTGAACCGGCAACCTTCTTAACTGCGAGGCAACACTGCTACCAACTGCGCCACCTTGCAGCCCCATTTTAACATTCACCTGCTTAATGCTTTTGCACACTATAAATTAGGGTATAAATAACCTTCCCTTTTTACTCAAATATATATCAACTGAAAACGATTTTGTCTAATGAGCATTGGAATTTAATTGGTTTGGAGTTAGAAAATGTGTATAGAAATAAAGTTTGTTTGAGTGCCTAGGTTGCTGAAGTAAATTACAGTATTTCTAATGACCAGTCAGCCACAGTATGAAACAGTGAACCAGCTTTCTTTAAGCCTGTGCTGTCAATGTTGCGACTGATGAGATTTCTGTCCAGTTGGCCAGCTGATTTAACTGTTTTTGTCCACCACTCTGGTTAAGATCTAATTCCATCAGACAGAGCTGGCTTTGACAAAACTGCCACGCAAGGTTTAATAACCTTTGTGTCGTATTTTAAAATGAGAGAGTATCAGGGTTTGTTTTACCTTAAAATCTGAATAGCCAAGGCAGTTTGAGAAGGTCAGTAATGTATTCGTCTCATTTTCCCTAACACAGGGGTGTCCAATCCCGGTCCTCGAGGGCCACAGTCCTGCATGTTTTAGATGTTTCCCTCTTCCAACACACCTGATTCAAATGATCAGGATCGTTATCAGGCTTCTGCAGTGCTTGATGATGAGCTGATCATTTGAATCAGGTGTGTTGGAAGAGGGAAACATCTAAAACATGCAGGACCCTCGAGGACCGGAGTTTGACACCCCTGCTCTAAACACAAGGTTCAATCCCCAACCAATCCTGTCCACATGCCTAAGTGCTCTTGGGCAACACACTGGGCATGCGTCTCTTAACTTTATTCAGAAATTCAGCTGTGAGACTGCTAATCCAGGATAATAGACAATCTGTTCCAAACTGTTCTTGATTTAATGACAATAATATACAAGCTCTAAGTTTCAGTTATGAAATGCTTTGACTGATGCTTTGGTGACACCAGAAATGGTTCATATTGGAGGTCAAGTGTGCGGCGGCACAAC
>NW_007582901.1:0-1175 GCF_000690725.1 Stegastes partitus
CACGCAACGGAGCCAAAGGGGACTGCCGCTAAACCTACAAGGGGAACCCCACACAGTCACTCACCTCCACGAATGCCAAGGCACTGGCCACCTAGCCCTGGGAAAACAAGGAAGGAAAACAACAAACAAAGGCAGCAAGCACGCCACCGCGCCCCCCAGCCGGCACCGAAAACAAACTACAAAACCTGAAGGAAAACGCCTTCAGCTCAGCCAAGTAACACATACACAATTACCAAATGTTTGAGCACAGTTTACTTCAGCACACAACCCCAACTCGAAAACTAAACCAAATGCACAGTAAGGAAACGACTCCAAAAAGTAACAATTTCACCTGAAACAAATATACTCAAATGTGACTAATTTGCGCAAAACGGACAAGCCCCAATTTTGTCATGACCTGGCTCAAAGGCGATGACAAAACTGGAGAGGCGCAGTGCGAACATAAACAAAAAATATATTTATTTAAACAAAGAAATATAATAATATCGATATGAGGTGTGGTGGTCAGTGTGATCAGTGGTGTCCATGTGAATGTGTGAATATGTGTAGTGTGTGGTGTTGTGATGTGGTGCTGCAAACAAAAGTTACGGGTGCTGGCCGAGAAGTCGAGTAGAGAGCAGAGCAGAGAAAGTGAGGCACCGATCAGCCACGCTTTTAACTCCATGTATGCACCGGGCCCATGTGCTCGCGATCAGGTTAATTAAAAGGCTGGATCAGCTGATCACCTCGGAATAAAACAGTAACATCGTCAGACACCCATCCACTTACTCAGACCAAGCGGCCAGCAGGGGCCGTAACACAGTGTGTCTCCCTCTCGACTCATTGGTCATGGTTTCTGACCTTCCTCCCTGCACTGGCATGAACAGCAAACAAAGAAAACACACCTGCCCAGGACCCACTAATGAAGCCTTCTCCCTTTAGGCTTAAGCTGACACACCTATCAACTCAAACTGGCAGCACTGCCCCCTTGCTGCTAGTAAAATAAGGAACTAGGGGAACAATTAAATAAGCAAATAAATACATATACACACAGCACCATAACCTAATTCATAACTTAACAGTTAATTTCACTGCTCGATACTAGCTTTGGTATCGATTTAGTATTGAGGTATCAATATTTTTGACAATCCTATTTCTTATACAGTCTATGGTACAACTGGACAGCTTTAAATAAA
>NW_007582902.1:0-1175 GCF_000690725.1 Stegastes partitus
TGTTTGTTTGTTTGTTTGTTTCTTCCTATTATTATTATTTCCCTGACCAACGGGAAAACCTTAATTAGACCCCCTAAACATACTCAAAAACTCACCAAAATTGGCACGCACCTCCGAATCCATTTTGATAAAATGGAGAAAAAAAAGCTCTCTAGCGCCCCCTAGGTACAGAAAAACACACTTAAACGGCCCTATAGGCCAGTAGGAATGTCGTACAGGGATCAAACCAACACCAAAACGTTCGTCTTAATGAGACCCACAAATCTCACACTGACACCCCTGACCTATCTCAAACAGGAAGTCGGCAATTTGCCTTTCAAAGTAAAAAAAAAATGAGTGAAAACATCTTTTGGGAAAAAAATTATTTTGTCTTACATCATAAATCGTATCAACCTGAAAAATCGCACAGGAGACAGAGAAGGCCTTGATGAGCAAAAGTGCTGAAGGGATTTGGCGTTTCTCAACCGGTTTCCGAATGGCGAGCCGTTAAAGTTGATGAGCTGCTGCAGCCTCGGCTCAAGCTTTGTATGGCTGTCTATGGGACATGTGCAGACATGCTGTGACATTTAGTCATCTACACAAAAAACCAAAGGTCGCACAGCTTTAAAAATGACACTGAGGGCTTTCACAACAAGATTTACCAAAATATGCTGTTTTTACACATATTTGGTCAAAATTGTGGCTGCATGGGAGAGTTAAAGTCAGTAAAACTCTCAGCTCTCACAGCCAGGGGCATGAAGAACGATGACATCATCACCTGCAGCTTTAATCCTGATCTACAGCTCAGTACAGCTGCTCATGTGACTCACTGACAGTCTGAGGCTGAGAACAGAGACTGAAAATTGCCTATTCGTAGGTCAAAGTCTAGTGAAGGGGAATAAATTGTCAAAATGGAGGTCAGACGGGCATGAGGTTGCAATATGGGCCGAGGACCCAACCAACGCTGCTTGCAGCTTTAATTATTATTATTATTATTATTATCATCATCATGATGATGATGACGATGATGATCCAGCCATCCATCCATTGTCTATACACCGCTTAATCCTCACTTGGGTCATGGGGGGCTGGAGTCTATCCCAGCTGACTTAGGGCGAAGGCAGAGGACACCCTGGACAGGTCACCAGTCTATCACAGGGCTACACTTAGAGACAGACAACCAAGCACACTCACAT
>NW_007582903.1:0-1174 GCF_000690725.1 Stegastes partitus
AGGCTATATCTGTGCTCAGGAGTTCAAAGTGAAATTCTCAACAAAAAAAGAAAAAAGAAGCTTTTTTTGGGAGAATTTCTTTGGTGAAAAAATAGTCACACTGAAAACAGTGAGGTCCAAAGATTACGCCGAGAACCTGGGAGCAGCGGAGGACACGTTCAGATCCTTCACTTAAAGGCAAAGTGGCTAAATCACAACTTTAAAGTATGTTGGATGAGACATATAAACATGTACAGACTAAATAAATCATGTGTGGTGCTGGGAAGTTAATTAATCATGATATATGGCTAAAAGCTCCAAATGTCTCCACTGAAGTCTGTGTTTTGTTGATAAAATGTTAATAAAATTTGAATTTGGTACAATTCTCAGGACAAAAACAAAAACACTCCATAATCTGACACTAAATGTAAAACCTTCTTTTATGTCGGATTGTCAAGACGGAGGTCAAGATACAAGGAGGACTTGATGCTGGAAGGCTCATTTGTTGTTAATATTTATTGTTTATAGTTGTTATAATAACTAGTCAGAATCAGAAACAGGTTTATTGGCAGGTACAGTTCAAACAATATGAGGAATTTGTTCTGGTGGGTTGGTGCAACAAAACAACAATAAATATAGGCTAAAATAAAATAAAAATAACTGTAATAGTGCAAGAATCAAAGTACCATTTAAATAAGAACCATAGAACAGTGTTGTTATTTACATTTATACAGATATAAGGAGGGCAGGGGGGTCCTGGGCATTGTTCATGAGGCTGGTGGCAGACGGAAAGAAACTGTTTTAGTGGCGCGAGGTTCTGGTCATGATGGACCGACGCCTCCTTCCAGAGGAGAGTTATTGGAAGAGTTTGTGTCCAGAGTGGGACGGGTCGGCCACAGTCTTAGTCGGGCTGAATAGTACTTTTCATTAATGATGAATGTCCGAATATTTGGCATGGTTGGGGGACCACTTCCACCCCTTACTTGGCTGCTGATGCTAGTTTAGTTAGCGCTCACACTTCTGTTTCCTCCATCGGTGGCGGTGGGGGAGTGGCAGATACGCTCTATTGTTACCATCCATGTTTACTTCCATAAACACTGAGCACGCTCGCTGCGTGTGACGTCGTCGTGTCGTCTTCTGCGCATGCGGGACACTTTTGGGTCGTATGAAGTTCACACAGCAGATCACATACAAG
>NW_007582904.1:0-1174 GCF_000690725.1 Stegastes partitus
CCTCCTGCTGCTTCGTTCGATCCAACAGCGTGAACACAGAGTAAGTTGGAGGCCCAGCGCATGTCAGAGGGATGGAAATAAATGCGTTTGGGGTTAATTTCCAGAGAAAAAATTACGAACATTCCAAAGCTGTCAAAAAATCCTTTCTGTGTCACAACAACTATGCGTCGCCATGGCAACACCGTTGCTTGAAAACACAAAAGCTTCACGCTGCAGCATCAACAATGTGGAAAGACTTAGCTGACCAATTTTAGGAATGATATCACAAAGCTTGGAGCAATGGCACATGTAAGTGTAATGCCTCAAACAGCCTGTTACCAATAGGTGGCGCTATGACTGTGATTGGATATTGGCATATGGATGTGATCAGGACAACAGTCTGATCACTTATGTAAAGTTTGAGACAGATTGGAGCATGTACAGGGTAGTTACACGGTACTTCCTGTTTCATGGCGAAGGATCAAACATCAGAGGGCCGCCGTTGCCACGCCCTTTGACCTTTGCAGATGATTTTGATAACATTTTACCTTCAAGGCGTATTCTACATGCTACCCACATTTCAGTGCTCTGTGACTTACCCCCTAGGAGGAGTGAGCTCAGGTTGGACAGACTGGACTGTTGGGTTTAGGGTATGGCTGTCACTGACTTTGTTGTTCGTCCTAACCTCCTCCATATACCTACCAAACTGCGTAGGTCTGGGTCAAACGTGCTTCCGATGGGACTCTGTTGAAATTTTCTAGGTGGCGCTGTGGAGCCATTTTTCTATTGAGGTGTGTATTTCCCCCAAACTATAAAATTTTTCACCGGGTCTGATGTGTGTGCCAAATTTTGTGAGTTTTCGAGTACGTTTAGCATCTGAAAAACGCGTTTCTTTGTGATGAAGAAATAATGACGTAGCAGGTCCAATAGGGTCCTACGCACTGTAGTGTTCGGACCCTAATAATTGGGGCAACTTAAGATTTAAGAGTCATCAGCTTAAAAACTTATGTTTATGCTGCTAATCATGAAGTAATTAAAAATAGTTTGTTGGTTGAACATAATGTCATTAGAAGTTGTCATAAGTCAAATAGCTTGCAGCAAACTGTTACTTGTTGTTGTTGAGCCCAAACATTGTTTTTCACTCAAAATCGAGCTTTAACGCCAAACTTGTTTCACTGTATATTCTGGTCCGTCA
>NW_007582905.1:0-1174 GCF_000690725.1 Stegastes partitus
GAACAAGTATTTCCTTCAGGATTAATAAAGTTCTATGTCGTCAACAACAACATCGGGGGAAGCAGCGACACAGGCCTACAAATGCAGATGTGTGGATTCAGGGAATGTAAAGTGACAACAGCAGCAGCAGCAGCAGGGAAGTGCTCTGGAGAAACATGCAAAACCTTCTTTACTGAGTGTGTTTTCATGCACATTAGCGTCCTGGCTTTCCAACATAACCAGGCTTTCCATGCGTTAGCTGGCTTAACAAAGCCTAAAACCCAAATCAAAGATAATAGAAGTGACAGCAATGACTGGAGCTTTTAAACTTTAAACTTCATCCATTTAAACATGAAACAACAACAAGTACATTTCAATCTGACACTGTCCCAAAATGAAAGATGTGGAAATCACTTTCGCCAAATCAAACGGAAAGTATTGATTAAATGTTCACCTGATTAAATACAGACCGACTAATCAATCTTCTAATCTGTGTTCTATTAGCTGCAACACCAGCTGTGTAAGATACTTGGCAGGAGATCAGGACCGACCATCGAAACATTTTTATACATTTTTCTGCATCAGTAGCTGAATGCATGTAGGTTACCATAGCAACATGACTAAGTTTGATCAGTGAAGTTGCTGACGCGCAGCTCAGCAGATTTGCTGATATAAACTATGCTAAGAATCTGTGTCGCTCAGAGAGATTTTGGTCGGGAGAAGAACCTACAGCTGATTGAAATCCTAAACTCTGAACAAAACCTCCTCCAGAGGAGGATAGCCGTGCAGCATCAGTTGCCGTGGTGACATAGCAGGTTAAAAGAGACCCATCTTTGTGACTGTTAAAACTCTGGCTATTGGCACATACATCCAGCATAGAGGTGTCTGTGTGGACTCTTGAATACATTGAGGGATGATGATGAAATTTACATAAACCCAAGCTTACCCTCACAAACAAGTCAAGTGAAACACTGGACTACAGCTCACATAAAATGCTAACTGCTAACTGCAGGAGTTGTACTGATGAACTCTGCAGCATCAAGTTATAAACAGCTATCCGGTTTAGTGAGCCACCTGAAGCTCATGCTAACCCTAAACTATGATTTTCAACACAGACTGAGCGTTAGTTTTTGGTCAGCAGAACCCTGATTACAAGCTTCCCGCAACATTAAAAAACTAAAGTCATGAAGCGAAT
>NW_007582906.1:0-1173 GCF_000690725.1 Stegastes partitus
ATTAGAAAAATAAAATATACTTGATATACTTCAATACATCAACATGCTTCAGTAATATGAATTAAACTAGTCAGGTTGTCAGCAAGTTGTTTGAAGATACATTTAGCATGGTGAAACGTCTTTCTAGCACTGATGTGCAGAGTAGTGTAAGAACAACTATTTGTTGAAGCTGAGGAAAAAAAAAAAGAATTCAGGATAGCATGAAGAGACACCATTTTGTCCAGTATTGGTAACACTGGATGCTTTATGGAAAACTGTTTTACCTGTTGATTGCAGTTTTTTCTTTTTTTCAGTTTTTGTAAAACAAAAAAGATCATCAAGCTTTCTGGGGCTGCAAGGTGGCTTGGTGGTTAGCACCGTTGCCTCACACCTAGAAGATCCCTGGTTCGCGTTCGGTTAGGACGCCTGGGATCTTTCTGTGTGGAGTTTACATGTTCTCCCCGTGCAGCGTGGGTTCTCTCCGGGTTCTCTGGCTTCCTCCCACACAGTCCAGAAACATGTTGATGTTAATTGGTGATTCTAAATTGTCTGTAGGTGTGAATGTGAGTGTGCTTGGTTGTCTGTCTCTCTGTGTAGAGTCAGCTGGGATAGACTCCAGTCCCCCGTGACCCTAGTCAGGATTAAGCGGTGTATAGATAAAGGATGGATCGAACTTTCCTTCTTTAATGATATAAGCATGGAAGACATTTTTGACTTCTCTCTACCTCTAGTCATGGTTGTGTTGTTTCTATTGAGGTTTACAAGTTTATATTATAGTGAAAAATGAGCCACAGCGAGTAAAAATGTGACAAGAGCAAAAACAGGCCAGAAACTAGGTTGACCATATTTCGATTACCAAAAACCCGGACTGTTAGCCAGGCAATGAGATACTCAAATGAGACTCGAGGTTTCCTTAAAGATGTCTTATAATTTCAATACATTTAAAGTATGTCTCCTTCAGGACAGGACCAGGACATTTTCATCACTTTATAAAAAAACAACCAGGACGGCCCGGACAGGACATGAAAACAGGACATGTCCTGGAAAAACATTTTCATTCTTTCAGGGAAACTGTTTCATTAACACCAGTTTTCTCATTTTAAATGACCAAGTTTATTATAAAGTTCTGACCTAACTTTCTGAAATTATGCACATGGCAGAAACAGTACGGGGTCTTACTGTACGTTAAAAAAC
>NW_007582908.1:0-1173 GCF_000690725.1 Stegastes partitus
AAAAAAAGAAAATATTGAAGTTTAATTTCTTGCATTATCCATTTTTTAAAGATGGTTAAAAAAACAAATGCAATTACCATGTACCACCTTTTTCCCTACAGGTATTACCAATTCATATAATATAATCTACATACTGTAGATAGTTTACTACTGTTTTCATGCTTGTCTACTGCTCTGTAAACACATCCTGCAGTCCAGCCCAGTTTACAACCAGTGTCTTCCTGGTTGTGCTGAAGAACACCGATTTTTTTGGTTTTTTACAGAATCTAATCTGTAGTTTTTTTGGTACAGTTTTTAAATGAGACAAATGAAGAATAAAATAATTCTGATGAAATATCAGATAAGTAGTTCAAGGACTGTTGGAAAGTTCCAAATGTTTCTATTTTTGTGGTTTCAAGCTCTGAGAAACAGAATAACCTTGGCTTTTTTTTTATTTTATTTTTTTTAAAGATCACTTTTACTTTCACTTTCACTTTCATGGGGCCTTGGACCTGCTGTGTGCAGACACCAGGATGCACATTACTTAGTTATTATTTTCTTGTACTTTCTTTATTTTTGGATGCTGCTGTGGTGTGTAAATTTATCAGGTCTGGGATAAATAAAGTATTTTCTTCTATTCTTTGAAACCCACGAGCAGGTTTTTGGGTTCCGATAGTTCAGAGTATCACGGCGGCTCGGCTTAGAGAAAAAGTGAACAAACTACAAGTTCAGTAACTTAAAAGCACAGAGATGCTGAAGCAGCTCCTTTTCTCCAGCCTAAAATTCTATGAAAGTATCAGCAAATTCACATCCCATCTTTAACTCACATTGTGGTGATACAATCAGGATCTTAGCGTTGCAGAGCAGCAGCTCTAAAGTCACTGCCGGTTATCATATAGTCTTAATGAGCTGCGTTTCAGGGACTATTTCTTATTCTCTCCGTTGTCTGACAAACGAAACAATAAAATATGCAAATAAGAACATCTTTATTAGGAATTCAGCTGTGTTGTAGAATAATTTATGTGAGCACAGAGAACAGGAGTGAAGTAAATAGATGTAAAGTGCTTCCTTTCTGTTTTCTCTTTAGGGGCATTTATCTGTAAACCTTTTAAAGTGTACCAACAGTCTTTTTGTTCCTTGATAACTTAAAGTAATCCAATATTTTTAAATCCTTGGATCTTGGGAAACTTTCAC
>NW_007582909.1:0-1173 GCF_000690725.1 Stegastes partitus
CCCTAAATCAGCTGGGATAGGCTCCAGCCCCCCTGCGACCCAGGATTAAGCGGTGTATAGATAATGGATGGATGGACCCCTTAGTGTATGTGGAAGATTGATTGCAAGAGACTGGACACCATTCACATTTGGGCTTTTACTGCTTGTACAGTAATTTGTTGACAGACCATGTCATTGCGATACAGAAAGGAAAAGACAGCACTGCATAGCACAAAGAAAAAAACAAAAGTAAAAACGTGAACATAGGACGGTCTCCTTAGGGAAAACTGTGCATGCAGTGCTGTAGGAATCACAGTGCAGTCTTCCTCTATACTTGCCAGTTGATGGTTCATAAGATGCACCTTTGAGCTTTTTCAGAAAACTGCTTGATCATTGGTTGATCTATGTAATGCTACACACATTTCCTTTCATTAGAGAAAGTTAAGATTCACCTGTGAGCAATTCACCGACTTAGGACAGATTTAGAAAAAACGTCTAATGGAAATGTATTGAAATATTCTTGTCATATTATTAAACCTTGTTCAACCATTTTGCATGTAAAAACTTATGACTGTGGCTCAGGTGGTTGTCCTCTGATCGTAAGGTTGACAGTTCGATCCCCGGCCCCTCCACAGTTGAAGTGTCCTTGGGCAAGACACTGAACCCGAAGTTGCTCCCAATGGCAGTCTAGCACCTTGTATGGCAGCTCTGTTGCCATTGATGTATGAATGTGTGTGTAAATGGGTGAATGAGAAAACATTGTAAAGCACTTTGAGTGCCGCAAAGGTAGAAAAGCGCTACATAAGTGCAGACCATTTACCATTTTATGCAATGAACTAATGCCTAAATGTTGTGGGGGGTGAGACTATTCAACAGAGACCTATTATAATACATTTTGATCAACAAGACATAAGCAATTGTTAATGTAGGAAACAGCAGAGAATTGCAGGTAGTCATATGTATGGATGTAACAAAGCATTCAGAACTTGTTCAAAGAAATGAGAAAGTGTTTTTTGATGTGCACAAGTGCCACAATGATGTGAAGATTGAACAAGTAGTTTTGAGAATTTCAATTCTGATCTGAGAAATGCACCAAAGCGACTGAAAAAAAACTGTAAACTAAGTTCTTGCTGCTCCTCTTAAATCAGAATCTGAATAAATCCTGGCAATCTGAATAATCATACATTAATATAC
>NW_007582910.1:0-1172 GCF_000690725.1 Stegastes partitus
TTGTAGAAATGTAACTCTGCTTGTCACTTTAAATGCATTTCTGTCAGCTACTGGTCCGTCCATTCAAATAAAGACATTCAAACTTGTGTGAATGTCCATCTCTGTTTTAAAAAAGAAGAAAATTCTATCACTGCTTATTCTTTCATCAGGCATGATGACAGCTAACATAACTGGAAAAAGTTTTCAACAAACACTGCACTCTCACATTTTGCCAGCATGGCGCTGATATTGTGGGTTTGATTTCCATGAACTTCATTTGATTGTCAAACTTGTTTTTTTCTTTTTTTGTCAGGTGCACACAAACAGAAATGCACAGACCAATTCAAAGTCAAATGTCACAATATGAGCAGCTGAACAAAACTACAGATGCATATGAAAAGCTCTTGCCAGGCTCTTAACAGGTACAAAGAAAATATATCACATCACCCCTGCTCTCAACCATTTGCATTGGCTTCCAGTGGGATGCAGAATTGAGTATAAAAATGTAACAATGTAAATCCTTTAATAGTTTAGCTACACACTTCTCCTCGATGTGTTAGCTCCGTTTCCTGCTCTTAGGGCTCTTAGGTCATCTTCACTGTTACTCCTCTCAATTCCCCACTCAGGCCTTAAAACCAAAAGTGACCTGTTCAACTATTTTTCAATTTTAAATCCCAGTTTAGGTTTAGTTTAATCAGTTTATAGCATCCTGCTGTTTTGTATTGATTGGTTGTCTAATTTCACTTTGTTTTCTCTTTCATTCTTTTGCTTTTATTGTGTTGTTTTTTTGTTTTTAATGTAGACATTTGCTTTACCTTAGCTATCCAGTTTTTGTGGGTATCTTCCAACCTGCTAATCCTTGGGACTGCTTCCATGCATTTCTATTCGCTGGTGCATGTTACTAACTTTGTGTCTTCTCTCTC
Source organism: Stegastes partitus (assembly GCF_000690725.1). Lineage (NCBI taxonomy): Eukaryota > Metazoa > Chordata > Actinopteri > Pomacentridae > Stegastes > Stegastes partitus. The sequence continues at coordinate 903 of NW_007582910.1, forward strand.
TTTTGGTTTGTACTTCATCCTCTCTGCCCTTTCTCCCTGTACTTCTCTGTTGATGCTTCTGGCCTTGGACCTGAACAGGTCTGATCTGCAGTCGACTTGATCCATCCATTGGTCCAGTATTTGTGATCTCTTGCTTGTTGTCTGTCTCTGTTTTCTCATTCTCCCTCCCTTTTACCCTCACTGCAATTGGTCAAGGCAGATGGTCACCCTCCCTGAGCCTGGTTCTGATGAATATCTCTTCCTATTAAAAGATAGTGGTTCCTTTCCACC
>NW_007582911.1:0-1172 GCF_000690725.1 Stegastes partitus
GGACATCGAGGACATCTTTGTCCTGTCAGGTGATTGTTTTGCTCAGTTTTTGGCTAGAACTATTTTTGTGTTACCCCATACGAAATTATTTTTTGTAGGAAAGTTTTTTTCATGAAAAATCATAAAATTCAAATTTCAAATCTCTTCCTAGGTTAGCGATACACCGGGGGCAGATTTACTGCCCTTAGAGAACATTTTTGTCCTCTAATATCCTCAAAGGGTGGTAAATTAAAACCCCCCCTGGGGGTTAAAGCTGTGACGTACCAACATCAACAGTGCATTCGTTGTAAACTGCTTGCTGACAGTTTGTTTAATCAAAAGCATTTCAGGTGGAAACGGGCCGACCCGTCCTGATCAGAACAAAGCACAGCGTCCACAAAAGTACAGTGGAGCTGCTTTGCAGCATAAAAGTTTGCAGCCCGTTACTTCGGACTCCCCATCACGTCAGTTGGGGGCAGTGGGGTGTATAGTGGCGGGTGAATATTCGGACCAACGGGGTGGAAGTGGGCGGGACACACGGGCAGTACTTGGCTGCTGATGCCAGTTTTGTTAGCGGTTATAGTTCTGGTTCCACCAGTGGGTGGCAGTGGCAGCGGTGGCGGGTGAATATTGGGATCTCAAGATTGCTATCTGGACTCCACCACAACCACCGAATACTCCGATATCCGGGTCCAGTCCTGCTGTGTCGGTCGATGCATTCGCCTCCTCCTTGGTCACCACCATGCTTCTAGCTCCATGTGCATTAGACCGGATAAAAACAACAGCACTGCGTGTTTCACTCAAATTTTATCGCAATATTTCAGTTTCATATCATCCCCTGACATTACACCGGTATTACTGTGGATGGTACGATGCGGTCCGGCACTACTCTGTAGTTTACTTTCTCCTTTAGGACAACTGTAGACGAGTACATGTTTCTATAACTCACTTGTTAAATTGTATTAAGGCTTAAATTCATAAATAATTACGGGCGTGACCGTTCTGCAGACAGCTAGGAGTGGTTGAAGCTACACCTCTGAGCTAACGTTTGGATGAGCTGGATCTCGGTAGGACTGGAGTCGCCCCACCGAGCATCACGGAGGGTTTGTTCATCTTCACATAATCGCTGCAGCTTCGGCTCTCTCTGCTCCGAATCTGTCGCTGAACTGAACCATTGTTTCGCCGTAAAGCGC
>NW_007582912.1:0-1171 GCF_000690725.1 Stegastes partitus
AGATTGTATGTATGAATAGTTTTTCTTTCAGGCCACACCATGTATCCATCAGAGCCGTAGAAACACTGACATCTAGTGGTGGTAAAGCTCCAAACTTGTTGCTTTAGACTTGACTGTTTAGTCGGTCTGATACTCTGTGAATATACAGTGTTTAACAAATGTCTTAGACCACCTGTCTAATTTGTTAAGCACTGTATATTTTCTCGTAGGATAATCGTAGCAACTGGACTTGCTGGAGTTCCTTGAAGACGTTTCACCTCTCATCCAAGAGGCTTCATCAGTTCTGACTGACGAGTTGGAAGTTCAGAAACTTCTATTGTTAAGGAGCCATTAACACTTCAGTTTCAGTTTCAATTGGGGGTTAGTTGCTCCTCCCCCTCGTTATGCGAGTTGTTAGTACTCCCCCTGCCACAATGGGGTTCGTTAAGGTCTTTTGTGCCTAGTCAGTCAGAACTGATGAAGACTCTTGGATGAGAGGTGAAACGTCTTCAACTCAAGCAAGTCCAGTCGCTACAAGAACAACCATGACCTGGATGACTGACAATCTTCACAGACATATATACATATATATCCATCCAGCGTCATTAAGCGCTTTAATTCGCACTCAGCTCTCTGTGTTTCACCGTTTTGAACAGGAATGAGGAATTTCAAACTGTATTCACCTTTTCATACACAAATCTGAGCCGGCTCTTTGGGCTTCTCTGAGAAGTCAGAAATGAATCAAGCATAACATTCAACCACTACAACTAAAAGTCAAGTCAATAACTATAATTTAACATTTCAATCAAGAAATAATAATGTGTTCTACATTTTTTTTGTAAAACAATACATTTGAAAACTCACGGATAACAACAATAATTATATTTTAGCATTAAAAATATCATTTTGGTCAAAGAGCTTCTACATACTGGTGTATTGACCATTACAGAAACACAAAACATGACTTTGGTAATTGCCAATGCTGTTAATTTAGGGCAGCTGTGGCATAAACCTGTCATTGGGCGGTGGTCTAATACATTTGTTAAGCGCTGTGTTTCTGACAATAAATGCAAAGTTTTTTTTGAACATGTGAATGAAGGATTTATTTTAATATTCAGATTCCATGTTGGGGATTTAACTCAACAATCTTACCTTTTTTATTAGTAACTGGTTTGGATCTTAAGCTTTATTA
>NW_007582913.1:0-1171 GCF_000690725.1 Stegastes partitus
ACCACATTTGGATCATGCAGTAAGGCAGCCCTGCTAAAGATCCATTTTATTGACAGTGCTCACCTCACTGTGTACCAAAGTTCCACCAAAACAGCTCCACTGTTGCTGCTGTAAGGGGACATCACTGCTTCATCCCTGACTTAACGCCATCCAGTATGATTGGTTTAAAGAAATACAGCTAAATCAGATGTTTTTGCCCCAAATAGCAGAATGATGACCATTTTGAGCTTCAGAATGGTCTGATCATGGGCTGAACACCTGCGACTTTCCAAATTCCACTTTGAGAGTGGATCACATTCATACACCAATGACGGCAGAGCTGCTATACAAGGTGCTGCCTGCCATTGGGAGCAACTTTGGGTTCAGTGTTTTACCAAAGAACACTACCACTGTGGAGGGGCGGGGATCAAACCGCCAACCTTGCGATTACTGTACAACCCGCTCTACCACCTGAGCCACTTTCCCTCTCAAGAGCAACTGGAAGAATATTTTACATGATTTACATACCACCTCCTCCAATAGGCAGTTCTCAGAACTGCATTTCCCACAAGTTATGAGTTCTGTCATGGGCTGGTAAGTTCCCAAATGGTAAAAGGCCGACAACATGTGATCACAGACGACGTCAGAGGTGAAAGTAAATTGTGTCACTGTTTCTACAGAATGAGGTTGTCCTACTGAACTCTAAACATGCTGAGATTGTTCATGAAAAGAGCTTTTGTGTTGTTGTAGATGCAGAAATACAAATCCTGCAGTATTAATATGTCATATAGCCAGGCTATTGTTGACATGCACTGTGGAGTTTCACAAGAAAGGTTTAGTGAAGGAGCTCACTTCTCCCTGCATCACAATGACTTTGTGTTCTGCACTCTGCTGCAGTGTGTTTAACTGAAACGTACCCGATACAGTCAGATGTATGGTGGAGTTATGACGTCCTCTGGTGTTCTGAGCTTCACAGGAATAATTCCCACTGTGTTCAGTTCTCAAGTCAGTGATGGTGAAGTTCTGTCCTGATGCTGTTGGTGAGTCTTCACCCTCCTTGTACCAGGTGTAGTTAGCTGCTGGGTTAGCATCACTGCTGCAGCTCAGAGTCACTGAACTTCCCTCCACTATCTCAGCAGAGGGACTCACTGACACAGAGGGAGGCTTTGGAGCATCTGGAGGAAATGATGGA
>NW_007582914.1:0-1171 GCF_000690725.1 Stegastes partitus
GGCAGATGTCTAATCATGATGTTTCATAGCCCACGTTTCTCAATCCATTACCTTTTAGCATAAAGCCACGTTCTAATTCAGGCTGTAGGGCCGTCAACTGCGGTGGCTTGTAAAACGAGCCATTTGGACCCGTTTCCCAAAGAAAAGAAAACAACGGGAGCCACGAAACCCTTTTGACATCTAAAATGAAGATAAAACTACTTACACCGTAATGTTATGTATAAAAAACTATAGTGAGTTGCATTTATGAAATCAATGAACTGCGACAGAGAAAACTACATTTTATTTCTGCAACAAAAACATTTTAAACTCTGGAACAAAAAAAAAGACGTTGGGTTGAAGGTTACTTTGAAATATAATACTCAAGTAAGTCCTCCTCATATGTATGAAATAAAAAGCCGAACTTAAATTATCCACCTGCAGCAAAGTAAAAATGACGTCTGGTTGTCCTGCTAACTGCAGCTGGCCTGCTGACCAGACTGCTGACCGCCTGTGAGCGCTTTGGGACGGGAGGAGCTCAAGGTGGCACCACTGCTCACTGAGGACAGAAACTGCAATGCGATATGTGTCAGAGTCTCCAAAACACCTGAAAAGTCTCCAATACACCAAAAACAGTCGCTAGATTTGTCGCTAGTCACTTTCGACAAAAAAAAGTAGCCAAGAGGATTTGGAAAGTCGTCAGATTTAGCGAGAAAGTCACCAAGTTGGTGTCGCACATCGGCGAGTGCGACGCATATTTTGAGCGACAAAAAATTAAACACGTTTTATTTTGATGTTATAAGATCACCATAATCTTCAAATTTAGAATTACATGTTAAAAACTAACAAATTAAAATAAAACACATTTAAATTAAATGATCAGTATTTATTTTCCAAAGCCACAAGGAGCCGTTATGAAAGAGCCGCGGGTTGCCTACCCCTGGTCTCGGATGTCCTCTCTTGATACCTTGAGACAGACTCTAAGATGATCTCTGCTGGGGTGAATCATCTTGATCATCCAGGAGAGGTGGATGGTGCACTGGAGCCAGATTGCTTGAAAAATACAACAAATATGTATGTTTTTGTTTTGGGTTTCTTTCCCATTTGGCCTAAAATGTAGCTTAAAATAAAACAGACATATGTACGAATATAGAAAAAGTAGAAGTCGAGTTTCCTAAATATGTTCAACGTG
>NW_007582915.1:0-1171 GCF_000690725.1 Stegastes partitus
CGGAGAACCCGGAGAGAACCCACGCTGCACGGGGAGAACATGGAGACTCCACGCAGAAAGATTCTGGTGCCCCCACCGGACCAGCAACCTTCTTGCTGCGAGGCAACAGTGCTACCAACTGCGCCACCCTGCAGCCCATGAATTAACCTATTTTCCTGCAATACTCCACTTCACTGTTCAATGTCCACTCAGCATAAATCGTTCTTCATTTATGAACCTTACACAAGCGTGTTCAACGAAATTAAGGTGCACAGTCAGGACATGGACTCATAAAAAAGAGAATAAATAGTGAGAACAATGTACATCACTCACACAACAGCATCCAATCCCTGATTCAAGCAACACACTCACATCAGTACCAAATGTACCCAGACCAACACAACAGGACAGTCAAATGTTGTGAGTCATTGTTCAGTGTGATTGTAGCTGTGGGGTAAAACTGTTTCGGAGTCGTGTGGTGCGTGTTGTGATGGACCTGTATCTTCTGCCAGATGTCAGAGGTGTTGGGCAGGATGGGAGGGGTCTTTAATAATGTTGTGTGACTTGTGCAGGCAGCGAGTGGTGAAGATGTTGTCCAGAGCTGGTAGCTAGGAGTTGGTGACGTTCTGTGCAGTTTTTATAATCCGCTGCAGAGCCTTTATGTCTGTAACTCCCGTATCAAGTCAGGATGCCATGAGTCACAATGCTCTCTATGGTGCTGTGGTGATAGGTCACAAGTAGGTGTTGGGGCAGGTTGATCTTCCTGAGTGTTCCCAGGAAGTATAAACGCTGCTGTGCCTTTTTTACCAACATGTTGTTGTTGACAGTCCCTTTCGGATCTTCTGTCACCCTTTCCACCTCCTCGCCATTGATGAACAGTGGTGTGTGTGCATCTTTCCTTTTCCAGAAGTCTGTTATCAGTTCTTGGTTTTTCTTTACGTTCAGGGTGAGGTTATTTTCTTTGCACCACGTTGTCAGCCTTTGCACTTCCTCCCTGTAGGCAGACTCATTGTTCTTCTTGCTGATCAGCCCCACCACTGTTGTGTCATCAGCAAACGTGATGACAACATTGGTGTTATGTGATGGGGTACAGTTATGGGTGTACAGGGAGTAGAGGAAGGGGCTGAGCACGCAGCCTTGTGGGGCATCTGTGCTCAGTGTCAGGGTGGAGGAGTGGTAAGTGTCCATCCTG
>NW_007582916.1:0-1171 GCF_000690725.1 Stegastes partitus
AAGGATTTGTGAGAGCCACTGGGAGGGAACCACACAATCTGATTCTGAACAACAGAATGTGATATAAATTAAAGTGGACTAAAAAACAATTAAAAGCTAGAGATCTGGCTATTTACTTTTTCTTTTTTTTTAGTTCTGGAACCCCCCCCCCCATGTTTCACAGAATCACTTGTTTTAATACTAGTATTAAAAAAGTGGCGGCTGGTCAATACGGGGCATAAGGGTGCCGCCCCACTACTAATGACCAGATAAAAAGTAGTTCTCAATACAATGTTAAAATTGAATTGATTATAATAACATTCATATCATTTTGCCATACTGACAATATTTGTATTATTAACAGATTCAAAATTAGTCTTCACTGCATGTTTAATAATTTTACACTTCCTGGATCTGGGGCGCCGGCCACAGGAGTATCTATGTCGCTCGAACAACTTTTCGTGATCATGTGACCTCGGCCCGGACTCTGATTGGCAGCTGCAGACTTCGTCACGGGGCGCAGGTTGGTGCGACCCGTCCACTTTTGCTGTAAGCCAATTAATTTTGTCTTTATTTGCTTTTGTCTTCTGTGGTTGGATATCAAAACTGTCCTTTGACGTTCTTATGACTGAGCTTTAAATACATATCTAACACCATCACACAGCCTTTCCTGTCGCTCTTCTACGAGCGTTTATGGAGCATCATTAAACCGCAGCGTCTATCGATAAGAAAATGTTCAGCAAGTCATATGTTTTGCCTTTGACCAGGTGGGAGGTGCAACAAAACGAGAAAGTGGGTCGTACTGGTGCTACCAGTGAAAAAGTTCATCTGGAGCCCTGAATAGTTTTTTGCTTTGTTTTGTTTTGTGTTATTATTTATGTTGTGTGTTTATACAGATCCTGTAAATATTGCTTTAAGTTTAATGAATGGTTTTGAAATGTAGTTCTGGTCAGTCTTAATAATGTTAAATTAGACTATGACTAGAATATCCTCCAAAGGTAGAAAATTTGCATTCCTGTAAATAGTTGTGCCCAATGTTACTCATGTTCTAATTTCTGATTTGAAATAAAAGGTCATTTGCAGACTGCGCCCCCCCCCACCAAAAATTTTCACCAGCCGCCACTGATACTAAAGGATTATTTAACATTTTGGTAAACAGACATAAGCCAATTTCACACATGAACTCCAAATC
>NW_007582917.1:0-1170 GCF_000690725.1 Stegastes partitus
TCGGTTATTGAGTATTTTTAGCAGAATTTTGGGACCTCGTGTTTCGCACGTCTATCACATAGCGCGCCCCTAGCGGTCTCCAATTCTCGATAATGTTAAATTATAGTATGATTAGAGTATCCTCCAAAGGTAGACAGTTTGCATTCCTGTAAATGGTTGTGCCTGATGTTACTCATATTCAAATTTCTGATTTTAAATAAAAGGTCATTTGCAGACTGCGCCCCCTTGCAAAAAATGTTCACCAGCCGCCACTGCTCAGCAGTGATGGCTGAATGGCGTTGAATGCTACACTTGACTGAATGATGCTGTTGTACATATATAGTCATTTAAAACATATATATGCATACATTGTAAAAATCTCAACAAGGCCAACAATAACCTGTGCAATGTGTTGTATTTCAGGTGGACTGCAGAACATAGTAAATGTCAAATGATGTCCTGTCTACTTTTGTGGTGAGAGGAAAGATTTAGTAAATAGTCAACACTGGTAACCCACGATAATGCCGGGTGTTGCACAGGCACATCACAGATTACAAAGTGTTCTATGCTCTGTGAAAGACCAAAATGTGTTCAACTAAATCAAGGACAACTTCAAATACCTGTTATGAAATTAAATCTTGTAAAATAATTTCCTTCCAGGAAACACACAACACAGTGTGAAGTCAAAGACGGAGCAGTGGGAGGGAAGCAGTCCTACGTAGCCTCAGCTCTGAGGAGAACCTTGTAGCTTGGCAGGGCATTTCTCCACCCGCTGGGAGATGTGATCATGTGACTATGTGACCAGGGCTTTGGACCCAAAAATGTTGCTGGCGCAGTTGGAAATGTTTGTTTGTTTGCTCTGTTATTTTTATGATGACTGATTTTCAGACGGACAGTCCATGAAGTAAAGTATGAACATTGCTTTATTTTTGTAATAGTGTCTTATTTCCATCTCTTTCAAAACAGCAGAATTAAATGGAAGATTTCGTAGGAGCCTTGAATCTTGAAGTAAATACATATAACCTAGTAAAGTCTTCAATAATAAGTCCCCAGCAACAGGGAATGTCAGTATTCTGTTTTGTTAACGTTTGTGCTGACAACATTTTTAATTTCTTCCGTACAAAAGTTTGCCGGCCTACTCCTCCCACAGATTTGGGAGCACCCACACAAATTATATATCAAAACGTGCGG
>NW_007582918.1:0-1170 GCF_000690725.1 Stegastes partitus
TCCTGCCATCAGTTGTGTAAACCAGTTCCTGTGTGTGCCACAATAAAAGCACCTGCTTAAGACAGGAAGCAGAAAGAGATCCGTGGTCTGTGCATCATTCTTCCACGCAGCTCGCCACAATATAATATTTTACTGATGCAGCTGCTTATTTCCAACTGACATCTGTACGTTAAAGTTTAACTTTAAACTTAATATATTTACACCTGATCTTGTGTTGAAGTGCATTTAGGTCTGACACTGTCCCATAATGCAGGAAATCACTTTAATCTTCAGCCAAATCAAAGCAAAATTAATGTTATTGATTGAATATTCTCTGTAAAAATACCAGTAGAATAATCTAATCTGTGTTTTATCAGCAGCAGTACCAGCACAGTAAACCGACCTGACAGCAAATCAGAGCCAAACATAAAAACATATTTATGTGATTTCTGCATCAACAACTAAATACACGTCTGGTTCTCATGGCAACGCAGTATATACAGTATGCGATACTGTAACTACACGACTTCATTCAGTGATATTAGTGACGCACAACTCAGCATGTTTGCCTCGCAACAAGAAGGTCGCCGGTTCACGTCCCGGTGGGGGTAAGTTTGCATGTTCTTCCTGTGCAGCGTGGGTTCTCTCCGGGTTCTCCGGCTTCCTCCCACACAATCCAAAAACATGTTGAGGTTAATTGGTGATTCTAAATTGTCCGTAGGTGTGAGTGTGCTTGGTTGTCTGTCTCTAAGTGTAGCCCTGTGATAGACTGGTGACCTGTCCAGGGTGTCCCCTACCTTCACCCTGAGTCGGCTGGGATAGACTCCAGCCCCCCATGACCCTAGTGAGGATTAAGTGGTGTATAGATGATGGATGGATGGATGATCTGATTGAAGGGAGACACTCTTTCCAGCCAATTTAAATCCCAAACTCTGAACATAACCTGCTCCCGACCAGGTTAGCTCCACAGCATCAGTTACCATGGAGACCTAGCTCCACAGCATCAGTTACCATGGAGATCTAGCAGGTAAAAACAGAGACACCTTCGTGACACTGAAAACTCTGACTTTAGGCTCAACATACCTCGATAACCCACTAATCTGGCTTCATAGTACAGCCCTCAGTAAGAAGTGAACCCCCTTCATGGCTCTAAGAACCCAGAGTTAAGCCAGAAGTTATCTCACACAACCC
>NW_007582919.1:0-1170 GCF_000690725.1 Stegastes partitus
ATACAGAGCCACCCCCCTCCCCCAACTTGGGAAGTCAGACCACAACCTAGTCCTCCTACAGCCTCAGTACACCCCTCTGGTCAAAAGACAGCCGGCCACAACCTGCACCATCAGGAGGTGGTCTCCTGAGGTGGAGGAGGCCCTGAGAGACTGTATGGAAACCACCTCTTGGGATGTTCTGTTTTCCCCCCATGGTGAGGACATTGAGGGGCTGACCCACTGCCTGACTGACTACCTGAACTTCTGTGTGGATGTAGTCTCTGCTGATAAGACTGTTCGTTGTTACCCGAACAACAAACCCTGGGTGACGCAGGAGGTCAAAGCTGCACTCAACAGGAAGGAGGTGGCCTTCAGGAACAAAGACAGGGAGGCAATCAGAGCAGCACAGAGGGAGGTGAAGCTGTGCCTGAAAGAGGCCAAAGACACCTACAGGAGGAAGGTGGAGCAGCAGCTGAGGGACGACAACATGAGGGAGGTCTGGCAGGTTGTGAATACCATCATGGGCTTCAGAACAAAAGCCAGAACAGCAGAGGGGACGGCGGAGGAGGCAAACAATCTGAATGCCTTCTTCAGCCGGTTTGACCAGTCCATGCCCCCCCCCCCCTGGACTGGACAAGGTGTGTCCACGGATGCTCAAGTCCTGTGCTGCTCAACTGGGGGAGCCGCTACAGCACATCTTCAACCTCAGCCTGCAGCTGGGGACAGTGCCCACTCTCTGGAAGACATCCTGCATCGTTCCAGTGCCGAAAAAGACCCAGCCCAGCGAGCTGAATGACTACCGACAGGAGGCACTCACTTCACACCTGATGAAGACGCTGGAGCGGCTCCTCCTCCACCTCCTCAGGCCCCAGGTTCAACATGCCCAGGACCCTCTACAATTTGCCTACCAGGCAAATGTTGGGGTGGAGGAGCTGTGCTGTACCTCCTCCATCGAGCCCACTCACACCGGGACAAGGTAAGCGGCACTGTGAGGATTCTTTTTATGGACTTCTCAAGTGCCTTTAACACGATCCAGCCCCTGCTACTGTGGGGAAAGTTAGAAAGGATGGGAGTGGACTCGTGCCTGGTGGACTGGATCTCCAACTACCTCACTGACAGACCACAGTATGTCAGACTGAAGGACACCACATCTGAAACTGTGGTCAACAGTACAGGGGCCCCTCAGGGGAC
>NW_007582920.1:0-1170 GCF_000690725.1 Stegastes partitus
CTTGACTAAAACTATACTGGGTGTCTAGTTTAAACATTTCAGTACATTTTTTCGATTTAAATTTGATATTTGTCACGTATTATTATGACTTACACGTTACAGTATATGTAGACACACGTTACTTTGGTAATGAAGCCCTATCATCTCAGAGGTATAAAGTATTTTAGCCATGTTAGTCACCATCAGTCTTTCGATCCCCCACTTTGATGCAGACTGAAATGTCTAAAGAACTACTGGATAGATTAACATTAAGTTTTGCACAGATATTAATGGTTTCCCCAAAGGATGAATCTCTGATTTTGGCAATGCCCTGACTTCGACTCTTGCAGCTATTCTGAACAACTACAGGATGGCTAGTGAACAAAAGTTTGCATACACCTGTAAAGACTTTATTTATTCTTTATTTCGAACGAACAAACGATTAAAATAAATGGAAAAGAAAAATAAAAAAATAAAAGCCAACTTCAATATAATGCACATTTGACTCATTCAAACAGTGATAGGAAGAAGCCTAGGCTTGTCAAGTCCTACCCCATTCTTCATCATTAATAAATGTGAAATCCAACACAATAAACTTAACAGACAATACAAAAAAAAAAAAAAAAAACCTGTGCCTATCATGGCAGACTGGAGTTTCCAATGACCACATTTCTATGATGGAACCATTGAAACCCATGCGTCTTTGTCACAAAAAAACTATGATGCATTTTGGTTCTTTCATAGATTTACTCTCAGTCTCCTGGAAATATGACAAAGTCTGCTGGGTCAAAAGTATACCTACAGCAATGCACTGGGTTAAACATCATTTGGCCATTTTTACCTGCACTTTTGGTAGCCGTCCACAAGCTTCTGGTTGAATCTTTGACCCGCCTCTTGACATGATTGGTGCAGTTCAAGTAATGTTATTGTCAGGACTTTGGAGAGGCATTTCTAAAACCTGAATTCTAGCCTGACTTAACCATTTCTCTCAAACCGTTGGTGTGTGTTTGAGGTCTTGTTTAAACACCATGACCCAACCTTCTGGCTGGTGATTTTAGGTTGTGCGTGATCTTTACATGTATGTGTAAACTCTTGTTCATGAATGTACTCATACTTCCCTCAGTTAATCATGTCATGGCTGCATATCTGTGTTCATTGATTCATATAAGACCAACCTCATCATCTGTGTAA
>NW_007582921.1:0-1170 GCF_000690725.1 Stegastes partitus
TATACGACAGAATTGGCTGGCGACTTAACTTATAAACAAACATCGTGTACACAGGTGAACCCCAGTTGACTAATGGAGAGCGTTGGTTGTCAGATATTACTTGAACAACTTTACAAAACAGTTGTGGTAAACAGCTCTTTGGCTGATGATTGATTTAAAATCCATTGAACAATTCAGGATCTTTAGATCTTTAGTCTAACGTTTTCCATACTAAGCTATTTCAGCCTGCATAATGAGAAAAAGGAGACATATTTCAATTCTTCTTATGTTTAGATAAGTTCATGTCCCAGATGTAATGTGAGGCTTTCTTTGGAGACATTTACTGACAGGCAGCAACCAAAATGCACACCGGCTTTTACATATGAATCAAATTCAAATAATTCCGTCAAGAACATATAGAGTTTACACTACCTCCCAAAAACTACTGTGAAAAAAGCGGACTTTTTCACTTTCATTCTCTATTCTTTAGTCTGTATTTACTTGTCTTTTTGCAGTCTGCATTTGTAATCTTTTGTAGACACAGAGCACTCAGGGATTTGAACCTACATGTGTGATTGGTGGATGTGACTGACGTATCAGAGGGAGGTACAATATGGATCTCAACAACAGATTTGTGTTTGGAAAGATGGAAATGTGCAGCTGCTTCTGATTTGCTTTTAAAAGACTGAGAAGGAAATATAACTGTTTTTTCAGATGATAGGCCTCCTGATGTGATTGGTTTTCAAATGATGGAACACATGATATGATTTGTCTCCTCTGTGCAGACGAGTGGTTGTCAGTCTTAGTTCTGGCAAACAAGTCCATGCCCAATTATGAATTTGAAATCCATGGATTCACTCAATCATGACATTCCCACATTTAAAAGCTGAACTGATTTGCCGAAACCCGGGATCGAACCAGGGACCTTTAGATCTTCAGTCTAACGCTCTCCCAACTGAGCTATTTCGGCTTAAAAACAAAAAAAACATGGCACGAAAAAATCTGGATACAAAGTACATCACATACACAAAATATAAATCATATCATATAAAATGTGTTTGTAATGCCACTAAAGGAAGTTGCAGTAGGCCCTTTTTGAGTGATTCTGCCCAGAGTTTGACACAGAAAGCCTAAGTTAAGAAAGAAAGTTGATAATCATCTTCCTGATAGCAGTTATAGCTGACTGGAGCT
>NW_007582922.1:0-1169 GCF_000690725.1 Stegastes partitus
ACTTTAATAACTGAGTCAAAAGTCACTTTTTGGGCACATTTCATGGTTGCATCTCTCAAAATAATATGATTTACAGGTGTTCTTTTTTTATAGTAAGTTAATTAGAGTATTACTTCAAAAAAACAAGGTGAAATGCTTTTTGTGTATGTGTGTGTCCCCTTTTCTGCTCACAATTAATTATCTGATCAAGGCAGTAATCATCCATCCATCCATCATCTATATACCGCTTAATCCTCACTAGGGCCACGGGGGGCTGGAGTCTATCCCAGCTGACTCAGGGTGAAGGCAGGTTCACCTGGACAGGTAACCAGTCTATCACAGGGCTACACTTAGAGACAGACAACCAAGCACACTCACATTCACACCTACGGACAATTTAGAATCACCAATTAACCTCAACATGTTTTTGGACATTGTGGGAGGAAGCCGGAGAACCTGGAGAGAACCCACACTGCACGGGGAGAACATGGAGACTCCATGCAGAAAGATCCTGCATGTCCTCACTGGGTAGTGGACTGGTGACCTTCTAGCTGTGAGGCAATGGTGCTAACCACTGCTCCACCTTGCAGCCTTATTGCACATGTGTTAATTAAAAGTGTTATCCAGACTAAAGGACTTAAACCAAACAACTGACCAGCCAACGATCGTCTAGTTACTGTCTTTCAAATGTTTCTTGGACGGGATGTAACTGGTATTTTCGTTGCTCTGTACTTGTGACACGTGCAATGGCAATAAACTGATTCTGATACAAAGCAGATTCACAGAGCAAAATATGTCATTGTTTCATCTACAGTCAACAATCATGAACAGCATAAAGCCAGTAAACGATACTTTCAATCAACCACCAACACATACAACTTGGCAGCATCTCTGTGAAAGACGCACCGACCTGTTCAAAAGATTCAAACAGCATGAATCATTCATGTTGTTGATAACATGAATGCTGGGATGACGGCACTATGCACTTTATACGACCTATCATATTGTAATAGACAACTGAAGGTATTATATATTTGTTGGAAGCCTATTACATAGACAACACTGTTTTTAGAAACATATTTCTAAACAGGAGATGGTTCATTTGCATGTAAATTGGTTGTAAACAAAAGAGACCAACATTATCAATCACAATGTGATCGATAGCATGAAGCGAATCATGTCATCAAACC
>NW_007582923.1:0-1168 GCF_000690725.1 Stegastes partitus
TACATGTGTACCTTGCTAAATAGGCTATAGTGATTAAATTCAAAGCAAGGTGGTTAAGCTGAAATGTCCCTGGTCTTTATTAAAAATAAGTAATTTAAAAATTAAGGCTAAATATTGATATCTATTTGTTTTGGCCTTATTGCCTTTATTATATTGGACAGTCGAGACAGAGAGAGACAGGATAGTGGGGGAATGAATGGGGGGAAGGACCTGCAGCAAAAGGCCATGAGTGGGATTTGAACCCATGGCCGCTGTGTTGGGGACTATAGCCCAGCGATCCCCAACCTTTTTTGCACCACGGACCGGTTTTATGCAAGCAAATCTTCTACGAAACGGTCGTCTGTAACAAAAAATTGTAGTTTTTTTCTATTAAAAAGTTGAATAAATTAATCAAATTACTTGCTAAATATGTGTTTTCTTTTTCTTCTGTATTGAGTCTCTCCAACTTTTCAAAGAAGCTCTCCTGAGACGTTTGTTTTTTAAAATTTATTTCGGCTGTGGTTAGTCTGACGGCTTCGTTTAGCGGACGGGCATGAAAACTAATAGAGTCAAGTGCGAGAAACAAGCACAGACGGATGCGATGGGAAGACAAGCTAGTCATTTTTCAAAATAAAACACCCTGCAGACTCCACTGGAAATAAAAATAAACCAATAAAATGTTTTTTTTTTTCTTTCTGTGCGGCCCGGTACCAAATGACCCACGGCCCGGTACCGATCCATGGCTTGGTGGTTGGGGACCACTGCTATAACCCCTGTCCATTGGTCGCCAGCTCAACCAGTTGAGCTATAGGGGTGGCCCCAACTTTCTTTTTGCCCATGCAGAGTCAGTTAAAGTTGCTGTTGGTCAGCCTGTTGTTAGTTGCTGGGGTTCAGCAGTCCTCGAACATTAGTCTTTAGGTGATGGTGTACAAAGAAATCCGAGAATACTTCATTATAATCTTGCAAAGCGATTGACTCAGTCAGTAAACACAAAATATGCCCAAATGCTTGTCCCACCTGGTTAAGTTCTGCATTTAGCGTTTGTCGCTCAGTTCAGAACTGTACAAGATAAGAACTGTGGTTCCTTACGTGAATTAATTTGCTTTTTTCATGATAATTCATAAGCTTCAGAGGTGCTGGTAGGTGTTTCTTGCCATGTTGTTGGGTTTTTTGTTTTTCCTTGTTGGAG
>NW_007582924.1:0-1168 GCF_000690725.1 Stegastes partitus
TAGCACTGTCATAGAATACATGTTTAGGATGAGTACTTATACAATACAGGAGTAGAAATAATAGTTTTAACACGTATTATGATTCATCTTTTAAAATTGCTGATCTAGTTTAAATTGGCCTTTTTTGTTTTGAATCTACTTCTTGCAGTTTCTCTTTCCCTTTGTCATCATTCCAGGGCTGCAGCATCATGTATTCAGTGAATAGTCAACAAAATCACACAGCCAGAAACACTCGACTCTTAACATCTTTGAGCTTTTACTTTGAAAGTGTAGTCCAGTATCAGCCAGTCAGTCAGCTGGGAGTCACTGGTTGGTTGCAGTGAGCAGAGCAGAGAGGAGACTGAAGAATGACCCCTCAAACAAACCGTCACAGCTCAAAGACTAGAAGTGATGTTCAAAAAATGCTTTCACGGTGTGAAACACAATCTTATTTTGAACACGCTGGTGTGTTTTCATGCAGGTTAGAGAGACTCACGGTTTCTGATTTTTATAGGAAATTTTGGGGTTAGGATTTAATGGGAACAAATGAAAGGTTTGGTCAGCACACAGTGTGTTCTGATGTGATTTATGAAAAAAGAAACACAAGTCCTACAGCAATAAGACTCACACTGGGTGAAAGAGAACAAAATATCTACGTTTTTATATATAAATTGTTCATGTACAGTAGAAATTGTGAGAAGGAGAAAAATGTCAAAATATGGAGGGAGTGACATCACGTGAGCTGAAGAAAAACTCTGGATTGTCAAATAATTCAAAATACTGCAGCTGCATAAAAATGTAGAGACATGGCATGAGAGGAAAAACATTTAAAGCGGTGTGACCTGTTTAAACTTTGAATGATGTTTCTACTATAAAGCATGCCAGAGCTACAGGGTTCTTCCCATTCATTTTAACAGAGATTTTCAAACTGCTTTTATGTATAGTTTTTATGGATTTACTTAAAGCTGCAGGACAAGTTAGGTGGCGAAATTCCTGTTGATAGAGTCTATAATGAGAATAAGCCCCAGAAATAACAAGTATGCTTCAGTGCTTAATCCTCACTAGGGTCGCGGGGGCTGGAGCCTATCCCAGACGACTCAGGGTGAAGGCAGGGGACACCCTGGACAGGTCACCAGTCTATCACAGGGCTACACTTAGAGACAGACAACCAAGCACACTCACATTCACA
>NW_007582925.1:0-1167 GCF_000690725.1 Stegastes partitus
ACCTAAAAATGACATCATTTGCTTTTTTGTGGAGGGTTTAGGTATGGAAACAATAGCTTGAATGCGTTTTGGAGAAAGAGTTTTCCCCTGACCAGAGAGAATGTGCCCTAAGAAAGTGACCTCCTGTTTTGCAAATTGGAGTTTTGAGAGGCTGGATTTGTGTCCCTCAGCAGCTCGATGTTTCAGGAGTTTCACAGTGTCAGTTACACACCGTTCTGCTGCTATTAATAGATCATCAACATACTGCAGAAGGACTGAGCCTTGTGTCAGTGTGAGTGCAGAGAGACTTTCACACAGGGCTGATTGTAGATAGTGGGAGACTCACAATAACCTTGACACAGCCGAGTGAAAGTGTAGGGCTTGCCATCAAACTCAAATGCGAACCAGAATTGGCTATCTGGATGAATAGGCACGCTGAAAAATGCATTTGAGAGATCGATTACCGAAAACCACTGAGCTCCTGGAGGAATTTCAGCTAGGATGATGTAAGGATTTGGGACGAGTGGAGCTCTGGCGTAAACAGCAGCGTTGACGGCTCTGAGATCCTGGACAAATCTCCAGTCATCTGGTGGTTTGTCCCGGATTTTCTTCACCGGAAACACTGGAGTTCACACGGGAGAGTCAGGACAGGGAACAATTACACCTGCAGAGAGAAGAGAATCAAACACAGGTTTAATGCCCTGTATGGCTTCAGGTTTGAGTGGATATTGTGGTTGGTTTGGCCTATAACTTGACTTTGCCCTGACGATCACTGGCTGTGCAGATTTTATTAGTCCCACATCATACTTGTGTGCAGCCCAAGAGTGTGTGGAACGTCAGTCAGCTCAGGAGGAACTGAAACAGTGTCAGACAGACAGTGTGTGAAAGTCAAGCAGAGTCTTCATTGCAGAGGGACTCTCAAGCTGGTACACAGACCGCAGAACAGAAAATGTCTGTGTGTGTTTGGTTTTGTGTGTGTTCAGAGAGGGAGAGAAAAATACAGCAGAGTCATCAGTAGGTTGCCAGTCAGTGGCCTGAACACATTGGAGTGTGAAAGGCCCGAAATCTTCCCACTGGTCAATCAGATCTTTAGAAAGAGAAATGTGTGGATGTGAATAGGGAACACGAAAAAGTTGCTTTTGTTTTTCAGAAAGATGAACAGAGAGAACGCTGCGCTTGGAGCTCCAG
>NW_007582926.1:0-1167 GCF_000690725.1 Stegastes partitus
CAAAAACTTCTCCCTAAACCATAGAATCTTGCAAACTCCCACAGCTCTACTCCAAATACTTTTTAGGTTATGTATTTTTGAAACCTTGTTGTTAGATTTTAGAATTTATGATTCTTTTAAAGTCTCACCAGTTGCTTATTTTTCACAGGATTTGATGTTTTTTTACTGAATATCCTAGAAACCTCTGATTTATTTTATTCATTTTTTTTATACAGAAAATGAAATGATAAAAATCCACAATTTATCTTCAAAACAACAAATCTTTAATTTTCAAAAATTTATATCTCCATTAATATTCACTCAATTCCAATCAAATTTGTCTTGTGGGTAGAAACAGCTTAGTTTTGTCTTATCAAAATGAGATTTGATGAATGGGACAAATGATGATTTTGTGTTTCCCGTCTCAATAAAATGTCTACTTTTCCCAATTCAATTCTTGTGTTTCTAACCGGAGTGAAAGAAATGCACATTTACCAAAAATTATTTAATAATGATGGGTCATATAACATCTATAATTTTTTTAATACGTTTTCAATGGATATGAAGACAATGCTTTGTGGGGAAAAAATATTGTTAAAATGTCCTAAAAAGCAGATTTTCCAGCTCTGAAGCTAATTAAAGAGGTGTGTTGTTTTTTTGTTTGTTTTTTTTTTTGTTTGAATTTTACAGTTTTTTAAGTAGCACCAAATTACACTTTGCTAAGACAAAATTAAATGGTTTCTACCCACAACTCGAATTAGGTTGGAATTAGGTAAATATTAGTGGAGATATAAATTTTTGAAAATTAAATATTATTTATTTGATGATGAAATATTGATTTTTATTATTTTAATTTTTGGATAAAAAAAAACAGCATAACCTATTGCTATGATTACAAGGTTTCTGTGATATTCAGCAAAAATAAAATAAAAAATCAGTTAAATCCTGTAAAAAACAATCAATTGGTGCAGCTCTAAAAGTATCACTGAAGTTATTAAATTTACCACAAAGAGCCTATTTTTTTAAAATTCATAATTCAAAAAGTATTTGATGTAGAGCTGGATAATTCTGCAAGCTTCAGTGGTTTAAGTAGAAGTTTTTGCATGACTTTTTTCAAAAAAATCCATGACATGAAGTGTTAAAAGTTCTGAAATCTGTGTGAACCGGCTGGAATGACTCTTAAAAAAA
>NW_007582927.1:0-1167 GCF_000690725.1 Stegastes partitus
ACTGCATACAATCGATCAGTTCCAGTCTAGAAAATCAATAGAATAGAATAGAATAGAATAGAATAGAATAGAATAGAATAGAAAAGAATAAAATAGAAGACTCTATTGATCGCCCATTGGGGGAAATATACACGCCACAGCAGCATCCAAAAATATAGAAAGTACAAGAAAATAACAATAGTTAAGTAATATGCATCCTGGTGTCGGCACACAGCAGGTCCAAGGCTCCACCGTCTCTGGTTGGGCCGTCCACATGCTGGCTGATGTGGCAGAGTGGTAGAGAGCCATGTCTGGTTAAAGTCTCCTGAGATGATGATCAGAGACTGAGGGTGTGATGTCTGCAGCTGGGACACTGAGCTATGGATGAGCTCACAGGCTGCAGCAGCATCAGCCGAGGAGGTGATGGAAACTGTAACCGCGAGGACGTGTGAAAACTCCCTCAGCAGGTAAAACGGCTGCAAACCAACAGCCTGCTGTTCAACATCCCTCGTGCAGCGCCGCTCTTTAACGCTAACGTGGTAGCATCACACCATCTCTCATTCACATACATGGCGAGTCCCCAGCCTTTCTTCTTACCGCTTTCCCTCCAGCTCCGGGCCGCTCTGACCAGGTGGAATCTGTCCAAAGTTACGAGCGAGTCCGGAGTGAGTTCAGCCATGACTCCGTGAACAACATGAGGCTGCACTCCTGATACCACCACTGCAGCTGCATCAGCACTGTTAGCTGTTAGCTGTTAGCTCTTCCATCCTGCTAGGGAGAGACCTGACATCTCCCATGATGATGGACGGACGGGCGGCTTGTAGCGTCTCCTCTTCTGCCGATGCCTCACTCCTGCCCTGCATCCCCTCTTCCTCCAGCTCATCGGGGATGTCCGGTCTCTCCCATGACGGTGGCTTGGCCTGGCTCACCCCCAACATCTGTTCACGAGTGTAAAACAATAGATCCACGGCTCAACGGCTCAACGGCTCCTCAGACACGGACCCCAAAAACTCGCAAAAAAGAACAGACCAACAAAAACACCATCTGCATCTCCACTGTTCCTGCACAAATATGGTACAGCTGTGTGAAATGAAAATATTAAAAAGATAAAAGAAAAACCAAAGTAATCAGCCAAAAAGACAGAAAGTAGGAACTGCCACTCCCACGGCGCCATAGCAACAAGAAAAA
>NW_007582928.1:0-1166 GCF_000690725.1 Stegastes partitus
ACATAATATGCAATTCAATATGAAGTAAATCAATCAAATTGGGTATAAATTCAATCCTGTATCTTTGCAGAGTAACAATAAAAGAAGCACTTAAGCTTAAAATGTGCGCAAAAGCAAACATTAAACGGCCTTGAAGACAGTTTGTCCAAATTAGACTCGAACAAACGCCGCTGCTTTTAAATAAAAATGGAATCCCAGCGAGGCGAAGACGTGCAGTCAGATTTGATCAGCGGGATCTGACATTCTGCGGTAAACAATGATGACAATAATAAAAACCTATCGGCTGCTTTTTGTAGCTCGAAGTAATTTGGAGTCGTCTTCATTATTTCTGGAAGTGAAAGCTCAATTGGGAGAGAAAGGCAAACATGATTGCTCTCCATCTAACCTGTATCATTAGCAGATTCTAATTACATCAAGCAGTGTGGGGCCAGCTCACAGGAGAGACTTTAATAAAATCAAACTGGGATGATTATACAAATGTTGATTGCACTTCTCTGAGCCTGCTGAAGAGAGATACTGTGTGTGCTGTTTGCTTTGCTGCACAGAGTGTTCAGGGGAGTAAATCCACCAGAATATTGAATGTTGTGTGTTTTGCTTCTCTCTTTTATTTTTTTGGACTGTGTGGGAGGAAGCCGGAGAACCCGGAGAGAACCCACGCTGCACGGGGAGAACATGCAAACTCCACGCAGAAAGATCAACCGGCGACCTTCTTGCTGCGAGGCAACGATGCTAACCACTGATCCACCTTTTAGAGATCAGATTCTATTTACTTATTAACAAAAATCTAAACAAAACGGGCCTAAAGAAGGCAAACTGCATCTTTACTTAAGCAGTTTATGTGAGTTATTATTCTTGTTTTTCTTCTCAGACAATCAGCCAAATAAATGTGCACATCAGCTTTACTCTGTTGACTCAGAGAAATGACCTCTTGAGATAGCAGCACGACTCACCTAGACAATACATAATGAATAATAAATGCAACAGCAAACTTGTCTGACCTAATTAAAACTAATTGGATACAGAAAAAAACATTGCAAACTCACACATTTATTGATTAAATATGGAAATGACCCGAAAACACAGAATTATTCAAGATCTGGTGGCATCCTGATACAGAAAAAGCACCGCCAGCATATAAAAATCCACAATAAGCTGTATTTAATTAT
>NW_007582929.1:0-1166 GCF_000690725.1 Stegastes partitus
ATTAAAAAAATAATCCTTCCTCTATTACATGTGATGTTTCTCATTGATCATATGCAGAGGCTGGTGGTCTGCTGGTGGTCTACTGGTGGTCTGCTGGTGGTCTGCTGGTGGTCTACTGGTTCTGTCCAACAGGCTTCTTCAGAGTTCATCTTGGATTGACTGTAGCTACAGCACCGGTGTCAGATGTCCTTGATCTCACGTTTTCCCTTTTCCGCTGTTGGAGTCACGGTTCTGCATCCGGGCTGGCCTCCGTTCTACCAGCTTCAGCACCTCACTGGAAGTTCTTATTCAGTCTTTCATTAGGACGAACCTGCATTCACTTCAACACTGTAAAGGCGACTGAATCCACTGTAACGTCAGCAGAGATGAACAATGAGTGCCTCATGAGCATAAAGACAGTACATCTCCCCTGACAGCAAGCTGCCAGTGAGTCAGTCAGTCTCCAGCATTCTCTCCTGTCTGTCCTGCTATTATCAGACATGTCTCAACAAGCTCTGACCCCTCAGCTCCTTCACTCATGGACTCGTCTCCTCTGTGAAGTTTTGCCGACAAACATGCAGGTTTTACGGGAAATGATGTTTGTGTGAGAAAGGCTGTGCTCCCAGGCGGCATGTTCAGTTATTATTGTAGCTGTAAATGTCTGTTTAATGAGGCGTTCTCACTTCTGGAACAGAACCTGGACGTTTCCCTTTGACCCTCGATGGCTCAGAACTGGTTTGAGCAGCTCATATGAGCCGACCGCAGAGCGCTGTGGTTGTGAAAGCTGGTCGGCCGTCTGTACAAGAGGAAACTGTGCTGACAGAGAAGAAGTGATTCTATGTGCACACAGTATTTCATGCTTCAACACTAACACTAATGCATCATACTGGTCATTTAACTGGCCAACACAGTCATTCCTGTAATCACATGGACTAGTTAGTTATGTTAAGATGAACGGACACACTGCGGTCCGTTCCCTTGGCCTTACCGGTTCCAAACTGTAAATAACGTCCAAATCAATGGTTTTATAAATGGGAATTTATTCTTTTATAAAGTTTTACATCAGCATCAGCAAAAGAAGTCAATTATTTAACATATGAATAATCCCACACTAGAATTAAAACCTTCTTCTATGTTGGATATCAAGGCTGTTGGATTGTCAAGACGGAGGTCCAGATACGAGGAGG
>NW_007582930.1:0-1166 GCF_000690725.1 Stegastes partitus
TTGCGTCACTGGCTCCAAACATCCAAGATGTCAACCAGGAAGTAGCAAAACCCTGGCTTCATTTTCTCAGTGCAGAAACCAACGGGTGACGTCATGGTAGCTACGTCCATCTTTTATACAGTCTATGGTTCCATGACAAGTAAACTGCATGATTCCTTCCAGCAGGAAAGAGTAGGTCTGCCTTTTCAACATAAGTCACCTTTTGGGGTTGTTTCTTTTTTAAAAACTGTCAGCTCATTTTTCACTGTAATATAAAGTCCAGCACCGCTATGGAAACAGCACAACCATGAATAGAAGAAGAGAAAACTCAGAAATATATTTTGTGTAGTTTGACATAGCTACATAGCCACGAATCATTAAAAGAGAAAAAACAAGCTTGCTGATTTTGCAAAAAATGTAAAAAACCTGGAATCAGTCTACACACACTTGTAATTTTAAATCATGCGTTTCTGCTGTCTGCTTTCTGTGAACACTGCCTGCAGTTCAACCCAGTTAAGCTAAAAGAAAGTTCCTGAATTTACTACAAATGACTGTTGGCCACAGTTGAGTCACTACATGTTTTATGGTTGTGCCAAGAATCACAGAATTTTCCGTTTTTAACAGAATCTAGTTTGAGCAAATGTTTTATTTTTGGCAAATTGTTAAACAAGACATGTAGATAAAAGTGGTTAGTGTTAAATATCACGTTTTTAAGCTTATATAAGTTTTCCCATGGTACGGCACGTCACAAATGAGTAGTTCAAGGACTGTGGAAAAGTTGGAAAATCTAATGATTCTTGCACCTGTATGGAAACAGCACAAGTATGGCTCGAAGTAGAGAGAACTCAGAAATATATTTTGTGCATTTTG
The DNA here is from genome assembly GCF_000690725.1 of Stegastes partitus. NCBI lineage: Eukaryota > Metazoa > Chordata > Actinopteri > Pomacentridae > Stegastes > Stegastes partitus. The sequence goes on from NW_007582930.1 coordinate 850, forward strand.
ATATTATTACATATCCATAAATCGTGAAGAAAAAAAAGTAAGGTTATTCATTTTGCAAAACTTGAAAAAACCTGGAATCGGTGTCCACAGGTGTGTCCAAATCTGGAAAATAACATAGTAGCTCCACATGCTATAGATATTTTACTACCTATGATTGTCATTTGATTTCATGCTGGTCCGCTGCCTGCTTTCTGTAAATGCTGCCTGCAGTTCAAATCTTTATTTTTAGTGAAATATTGCACAATTTTGCATCTTTTTGACCTCGAAAATGTATTTAAATAGAATCCTCTGACAAGTTTGGAGTAGAAAAAAGTGGC
>NW_007582931.1:0-1165 GCF_000690725.1 Stegastes partitus
ATCTCATCTTGCAGATTCTCCCTCCTATCAGAAATACCACAAGGTTGTGGATGTTGGGTCCCTTTACCAATCACCTGCCTACAGTACTTGCAGATTTTGACTGGCTTAGGCGTGGCTAGCCTTTAAGGACATGGCAAAGGTGACCGTCCAACAGGAAAAGGCCCTTGCTTGATTTTGCCACCAAATTTATGGCCTTCTTGACCAGGGTTGGCCCTTGCAATCATGCAAATACTGCACAGACAATCCTGAAGTTGAAAAATCAACTGGATCATCTAAACAAGCAGGCTTTCCTCTGTCTATATCCAAGAGGATATTTCTGCAGCAGGTACAGATGCCATTTAGCAACTTTTGATCACTTGGATCAAAATCTTCCATGAAATATTTTTGCACTCTCTCAAGCACTATGCCATTGATAGCAGTCATGGATGAGCCTTTCTTAAAGCAGACGAGGAAAACAAAAGATCGATTGACTTCATGAGTTTTTGCTGGAGGCATGTTGAGTTCAGCGAAAGTGTCACTATTTATCTCACCTTCAGAAAAAGAGGCTTTTGAAAGAGGTGATAATGATTTCTTAATGGATACACCAAATGCTTTTGAAAGAGTTGATCGGTATGTATAAGCAACATCTACCTGTTATATTACCAACATCTGTATATTGGTACAATATACATTAAGCACATAAAATATCACATGAGACAAAGACAGCCTACAAATCATAATTTTCATGTCTTATAATGCCCTTTGATTCCAAAATTTGCAATGTGCTTTGCAAAGACCTCAAAATCGTGTTATTTGGGTGAAAATAACCAGAATTTTGAAAATGAAATATTTTAAGAATCCCTCATCAAAAAATTTATTGTTTTACATTTTTCTAATCCTCAGATACTGAATTTTAATTTGGCACTAATCTTTTCTTCTGCACTTTTTTACTACCTTAACAGCACTTCGCAAGACCTGTGTATTACTTTTGATGACTATTTATGTGTCCTGGATCTACTGTTGCGGTTTTTTTTTTTTTTTAATGTCTTCTTTTTGTTGAGTTGGAGTTTCGACCGGCCCGAGCGCTCATTTGGACCTGACTTCTGCTTTATACCAATGAGGCGCGGGGAGCGGAGGTCCGACGTTTTGCGTAACTTTCTTAAAACTCGCCGTTGTTGAACTAAAA
>NW_007582932.1:0-1165 GCF_000690725.1 Stegastes partitus
TTGCTTCTGATGGCAGGCAGGCATCTAGCATGGCAGCTCTTTGGCCATTCACACACATATTAACACACCAGAGGCCAAATGAGAACCATTGGGAATGAGAAAACATTGTAAAGCGATTAGTACCACCACCACCACGGTTAAAAAAATAAAAACTATAAAAGTGGAAACTGTTTAATATTTACAGGCATGAAGAACATTGCAACAAACAAACAAAACTGATGATCAGAACTTTACTGACAGACCTTCTCAACAGTCCGGATCCGGACCGAGTGATGGTTCTGTCCAGACCCGTGACCAATCTCTGATAAATTCAAGAGAACAGATTGTGCTACTCCAGTTAATACGGCAATAGCTCTATTCAGTCGAGCCAATCAAAGCGTTTGGTTACCCTGTACGGCCACAGCTCGCTGCCACTCTGCGCTGCCTACACAGCAGAGCAGAGAGGAAGAGACGGTGATGACAGCATGGCTTGCTCCAGAAGAAGGAAGGTTGATGAGAAAACCACTGCTTTGAAGATGAGTGGACGGAGAAATGTATGTTCAGTTCACAACCAGTGTGCCTCATATGCTCTGAAAACGTGGCATTAATTAAAAGTAGCAACGTGAAGGTGCCACTGCGAAACAAAGCACAGCTCTTTGAGCAAAGTTATCCCCTGAAGTCAGAGCTGAGGGCAAAATAACATACATACAGGCCCAGTATGACAGATCTATCCGACTCATCAGCGCATTTACAGCCCAGCAACGTGCAAACGAATGTTCACGAAAGGTATCGTGGATTTTGGGGCAACATAAAATAAATAATTATTTAACAATTATTTAGTTAATTAAAGAAAAAAGAAGAGAAAAATGTTTAGTCAATGTTCTGTATCACTTGTTTTTTCCTAAAAGAGCCACCTTCTATTTATTGTTTTCTGAGGATGTTGAATTTGTGAAGGCCTTCAGTTCTTTATGCTGAGACCTCTTTAATTTAAGAGATAAAAGGGTTATTCGGCGCTGTTTGCACATTTTAAAATGTATTTTATTCTGAGGTTTTCTTTATTCTGAGACCTTAAACTTATTTGCCTGGGACTACTTATATTTATGGTGAAAGAGCAAACTGTGCACTCAGTTAAACACATCCTGCACTGAAAATTGACAAGAAGTATTGAAACCATGGAAATGTGGCC
>NW_007582933.1:0-1165 GCF_000690725.1 Stegastes partitus
TTGAATAGTCTAACTCCCCAAAATGGTAATTCTGTGGTTAAATGCACAAGTCATTAGGAGCAGAATGGTTGTGCTGACTTTCATAAGCTGTGAATCAGAACTTTTTTTGGTTCATGTGTCCTGACGTGACCGAAGATTGACGGCTCGGGATTAAACGGGATTCGCGATTTTACTGTTTGCACTCTAATTTTTTGGCAGGCTATTAAAAGTATTTGTGGCCCCACAAATTCATCTATAAATATTCTCTTTTGCACTCATGCAGCCTCACATCATCACACTGCCACCTCCCTGCTTCACTGTCAGGACGGTGCATTCACTGTAGTCGTCCTGGTCGGTTCACACCAAACACGCTGGACTCCATCTGAGATAAACAAATTCATCCTGGTCTGATTTCCATTGATAGTCATGTACCAAGTTGGAAGCAGCTGACATGTGTTTTTCAGAGTTAGTTTGCGAAACCAGTGCACTGTGTGTGGGATCATTTTAGGACAGGGGTGTCAAACTCTGGCCCGCGGGCCAAATTTGGCCCGCTTTGTTATTATATTTGGCCCGCGAGACAAAACCAAATGACTACTAGAGCTGCCCCCGGTATTATACTGTACAACGCATTCACCGCTAATACTACAAATCCCATAATGCCCTGTTGTTGTTTTGGCACGTCAATCAGGACAGGACCCAGAAACTCCCTCTCCTCTGTGACAGTAGGCATAACGACTTCACACTACAACTGTCACTGTGCCACTGATGTGTTTTTTTATTTATAATTTGATTTTGCATGTCTCCACTATTAAGTTTTATATAATGTATGGTAATAAGCGTTGCTTGTTCCATATTCAATGTTAAAGCAAAATTTGTTTTGGTCCATATTAAAAGGTTCATTTGTTCAATGTTGGCCTGCGACTTTGTTCAGGTTTTACATTTTGGCCCACTATGTTTTTGAGATTGACACCCCTGTTTTAGGAGGATGACCACTGCAGCGCCGTATTTAACTCGTGGTTACTGCTGCAACTGTGTTTCCACTGGTTTTTAGTGTCTTTTCCTTCTTTGTTAAGTCTCACAATCAGATTTTTGAGCTCCTCTGGCACTTCTTTTTCATGTGGAGCCATGATGGAGACGTATATCTATACTAGTAGCAGGTATATGGACCTATGTGGGTTTTTACCTC
>NW_007582934.1:0-1165 GCF_000690725.1 Stegastes partitus
TTTTTGTTACCAGCTGTATGTGTGTAACGTGTTTCCTGTGCTGAGCATCATAAACGGCTGAGAAGAGGTTCCAGGTGAGGCAGGCAGTTCTCTGGCCTCATGGCAGGGGGCGCTCTGATCCCAGACTGCAGAGTCAGTGACAGCAAGCTGGACTAGATATGATCTACAGTTAGCAAGTCTGAAGGAAGATCAGGAGCATGGACTTCATTTAAAGGTAAACACCACAATAACTTAAAAAAAGAAAAAAGAAAAAGAAACGTGCGTTTTGTGGGCTACAGCTTGTATGTGTAAAGAATGCAGATATAAAACGTAAACTGCTGCCAATCAAATGGCAAATATGCTCCTGTGTAGAGTGCATATGTTTGTAAATCAGATTATAATGAAGCCAGTGCCTCACCAGCCATGAACCTCACCGCACGTCACTGTTTTGTACACTTATTTCTGCAGTTACCGGCTTGAGGCTTTACCGTGATTAATGCGACAAAATAACTTCTAAAAAAATCTTTCAACATTCTTTTAACTTTACTTTGAACTAGAACTTTCTGGAGGACTATATTTTACAGAATAAAGTCGACAAAATAGGAAAAATCTGACAGCAAAGGAGACAATTTGAAACATGATTAATGCGACAAAATAACTTCTAAAAAAATCTCTCAACATTCTTTTAACTTTACTTTGAACTAGAACTTTCTGGAAGACTATATTTTACAGAATAAAGTCGACAAAATAGGAAAAATCTGACAGCAAAGGAGACAATTTGAAACATGATTAATGCGACAAAACACCTAAAACAAAAAAATAAAAAAAACATTGTTGAGGACAATATTTTAAGGATTAAAGTCAGCAAAAACAATCATAATAACAATAAACAGGCAGCAAAAGGGACCATTTGAAATGTGATTACTGCTACAAAATATATTATAAAACATTTTAAATACCATTTCTGAGGACTATATTTTAAAGGTTCATTCAACCGAGTGAAAAAATCAGACAAGGATCATGTGAAATGTGATTAATGCCACAAAATACCTTCAAGAAATTTAAACAATAACAACTTTGAGAACGATATTTTACAGATTAAACTAAACAACAAAAACTCAGACAGCAAAAGCGACAATTTCAAACATGAATACTACGACTAAATACTTTAAAACAATTGAAAACA
>NW_007582935.1:0-1164 GCF_000690725.1 Stegastes partitus
ACATGCAGTTGTCATGGTCCAGTTACTATGCATACACTCTAGGTGTGGCCCTGTGATAGACTGGTGACCTGTCCAGGGTGTCCCCTGCTTTCACCCTGAGTCAGCTGGGATAGACTCCAGCCCCCCCGCGACCCTAGTGAGGATATATAGATAATGGATGGATGTTATTATTGGTGTTGTTTATATTACTATTATTACACCGTGCTACTGTTCTTTCTAACAATTTGTTTCCTTTGTTTCCTCATTTACATTTTGTTTCTTAATTGATGTGTGCTACTGTCTCTGTCAGTGTTGTGCTGTTTCTACAAGAACAACTTCTCTGAGGTACCCTACCAAAGGGATCAATAAAGTTCTATCTAATCTAATGTAATCTAATCAGCCACTGTCCTCCCTCTAAAATCTCAGAAGTCAACTTTGTGAATGAGTGAATTTTGAGTAGTTATTGTGCTATTGTGTGTGCTCGCCTTGCCAGGATGGTAGTCTGCTGTACTGTGCCTGGTTTTAATGTGAACTACCTTCATCATGTTTCTTGTGTGCAAGCGAGTTTAATACCCTAAAGAGCTTCAGTACTCCATTATCCTAATTCAAACAACATGTCTTGCAAGTCTGACTGATGGAAAGCGTTTTTGCATTGGAGCATGATGATTTGGAATAGCCTTCAGACTCTGTTGTACGACACATTGTGCCATTTTTACTTGTTCCCAGCATGCCCCTGTTTTAAGTCTTGTTTGAGAAGTAAGTTTTAACGTCATACTAAGAATCAGAATCAGAAAGGTTTATTCGGCAAGCAGATTTTCACATACAATGAATTTGAGGAAACGGTAACATATATTTTTTTAAAAGTGTTGCCAGTCAGTAGGCAGTAAGTGTAACAGGACAAATAAGAACCAGTGTTACAAGTCCAATTAGCAGTCAGTGTAATAACGGGATTATGAGTCACAAAAAGTAATAAAATAATCATCTGAGAATGCTCAAGGTTACATAATATGTAATGTAAACAACTTGAAGCAAAATCTGTGCGCAAATGTGGTGGAGGTCTTAAAGCAAGCTGCTACATGGCATGTTTCCGGTGAGGTGTTTAAAATATCTGTGAACACTGAAGACAGCTGATCAGCACAGTGCTTCGAGGTGGATGGAGACACATAATCCGGCCTGGCTGCTTTG
>NW_007582936.1:0-1164 GCF_000690725.1 Stegastes partitus
AAGTGATCAAAATGGCCCAAAAATAAACTTAAATTCCCTGAAGGGGTCATAAAATTTGCAATATGTGACACAAAATGACCAAAATAAGACACAAAATGACCATAAACAGTCACAACACCAAAGAAATGCAAAAAGAATGACCATAGAGGCACACAGAATTATCAATGTGAGGCACCAAATGAGCACAAAGAGATGCAAAATGGGCAGAAAAAGCTCCAGGTGGTTACAAAGTGATGCAAAAAGACCAAAATACAACACAACATGACCACTAACACATGCAAAATGGACACAAAAGACAAAGTGCAGTTATAAAGAGATGAAAAAGGACCAATATGAGACACAAAATAACCTAAATGTGACACAAACTTAACTTAAAGACACACAAATGGGCAGATACGTGGTGCAAAATGACCAAATGTGACACAAAATGACCAAAATAGCAAAAAAAAATAACCACAAATTCCCATAAAGGGACATTAAATTAGCAATATGTGACACAAAACAGCCACAAAAAGATGCAAAATGACCAAAATGTTTTGGTAAATGTACAATAATTGCATTACATTCTTTAATTTTATCACAAAGAGAGAAAAAAAAACCTAAAAAGAGACGCGAAATGACACAAATACGACACAAAACAAGCACAACGAGCTGGAGAATGGCTCAATTTGTTATATCTTGTGAAAACACAGGAAAACCTACCGTAAAAAAAAAAGTGTAAATAACATTCACATCATAGTAATTTATTCTTTGAGATGATAATTAACACCATTAAATTTAAATCTGCTAAAATCAGACATATTTGACAGATATTTATCATTATTCTCACCATTTTTTTAAAACATTTTTTCCCTTGCTGCCACATTTTTCGATATTTTTACAGCTCAAATAAAGTGAGGAGTCTTTATATCAAGAGGACAATGCACATTTTTAAGGTCTGTAAATGTAGATATTGAAATTACTGACATGTTTTGGAGTTTTTACCCTTTTAAAAACTTTGAATTGGTTAATTTATTGAAGAATTTAGGTTTTTTTTTTTAAAAAGGCTCTTTCATGTCAAAATGAAACCGATTTCTACAAAGTGAAGCAAAATAATTATGCATAAAAAAAGCGTGATTGCATAAATATTCACTAATGTCTCATCATCATTTAGTCGATGCATCT
>NW_007582937.1:0-1164 GCF_000690725.1 Stegastes partitus
AATCACTAATTAACCTCAACATGTTTTTGGACTGTGGGAGGAAGTCAGAGAACCCGGAGAGAACCCACGCTGCACGGGGAGAACATGCAAACTCCACGCAGAAAGATCCCGGGTGTCCTCACCGGGACGTAAACCAGCGACCTTCTTGCTGTGAGGCGACGATGCTCACCCCCTCTTGAAAGTGACTCACCCAATTCAAACTAAACTCATTATAATGTTGAAAAGCAGTTAAATAAGAAAACTTCCAAGAGGGGTGGACACTTTTTCATAGAACAGCAGAACATGTTTTCATTCTGTATGCAAACAGTAGACGATAGCTATTTATTTGAATGTTGAGGTTTAGTTTATCTGAGTGCTTCAGTTTTCTGCTAATTAATCCTTAAACTACATAATAGTGTAATTCCATATTTTACATTTATTTGATAGTTGGCGTTACTTGGAACTTTGCACATTAGCAAATTGCAATAATGATAATAAAAGTTCAGGTGATGACATAATGCATTGTTATAGATTAAAGTATGCAACAATATATAAAGTGCATTAGCTCCACTTTAACTGGATACAAAAGCTAAACACTACAATATTGTGATGCCTTAATCTATACTCTGTAGGCTAAATGCTGAGACATGGAATGACCCCTTTACATATGAAATTAAACAATAGTAGTTTAAAAATATATATAGCATATAGCATAGCTAAAAACTGTTAAAAATGCTATATATAGATTTTTTTACAGTGTAGTTTTGTTTTTATGGGTAACTACAGACTGATGCTTCATAACAGAACATAGAAGGAATGCAGACTGTAAAATTCAAATAGAATTAATTAAAGCAAAAAAAAAAATAGCACCCAGTCATGGGCACAGTTAAAACAACAACACAAGGTTTGCATTGTCTGTGTCATGGAAAGAAGGGCAGTAAAGTACACTAGACCAGCTGCACCGAGTTTAATTATATTTGTTTAGTTGCCGTTTGGTCACACAGACGCAAACCTTAACAGGCTGCAGTCGAGAAGTCGGGGCAGTTACACAAACAGAAACGCAGAGGTGGGGGGTCACGGCGGTAACAGGGGAGGTGGCAGAGGTTTAGGAGGAGGACGAGGACTGAGGGGTGGAGAGGGAAAGTAGAGATGGATGATGACAAGAACGAGAGTGACAGCTCTCTC
>NW_007582938.1:0-1163 GCF_000690725.1 Stegastes partitus
GGTGTCCCCTGCCTTCGCCCTGAGTCAGCTGGGATAGACTCCAGCCCCCCACGACCCTAGTGAGGATTAAGCGGTGTATAGATAATGGATGGATGGATATTAAACCATTTCTGTGACGCTTTGGCTGTATGCTTGGTGTCACTGTCTTGCTGGAAAACAAATCTTCTCCCAACTCACACTTCTCTAACAGACTGTATCTGATTATACTCTAGGATTTCCTCATACTTTGCTGCATTCATTTTACCCTCTACCTTTAGAAGCCTTCCAGGGCCTGCTGCTAGGAAGCTCCCCCACATCATGATGCTGCCACCACCATGTCTCCCAGTGTGTAACAGCATAGTGTGTTTGTAATGATTTGCAGTGTTTGGTGTCTGCCACACATATCGTCTAGTCTAATGGCCAAAAAGCTCAATTTTCCAGTTAACTTCACCATCTTCCACATGCCTTCTGGTAAACTCTGGTTGCAGTTTAATGTAAGTTTTTGTCAACTGTGGCTGGTCAACGTTTTTTTCTCATAAATATTTGACTGGTGAAAAACAGGCAACAGCTGTTATTTGCACAGTCTGTTCGATTTTAGCTGCTGAAGCTTGTAACTCGTGTCTTGGTGGCCTCCCTTGTTACAGCCAGGAGTCCTGATTCACAATGACTGGACCCTCCAGATACAGGTGTCTTTATACTGCAATCTCTTGAAACACTCTCACTGCATTTATATTATCTTTATGTGACGTCTAGCACCAATTAGCTGAACCTGTGTTGAACTTGAACTTGTGAGTCGCTTTAAAGGGTATGAACAATATGCAGCCACTGAATGTGTCTTTTTTAGTAAGTTCTTGTCCCAAAAGCCAAATTAATTTGACCATGATTCATTGTTGAAAAGCAGTAAAAAGGAAAAACTTTTAAAGTTAAGGGTATAAGATTTACAACCTCAAGTTACCAGTCATGTTTGTAACAATGGTTCTTGGATTTCAGACAATGCTGTGCTCTGCTGGAATGCTTTGGCTCCTAGTTGTCATGCTACTTTGACACTTACCACCCACCTTAATGCTTTTGCAGACTAAGGATACCTACCCATGGCACAGACACTTCCTGTCAGGGGCCTCCACCAGCAAGACAAAGACCAAGATGCATCACAAAAAGCCCCAATCCACCACCCACAGGACCCA
>NW_007582939.1:0-1162 GCF_000690725.1 Stegastes partitus
CCCCAACGTTCTCAAAACTGAACGGTGCACTTAGAACGTCCTTTCGTCGTTATCCGGTAACACTGTGGAACGTTCTTATATATTCTCTTGAGAACGTTCTGTCTTCAGTATCATGGATTATAAAAGAACGTTCTATATTGTGCGCCTTTAACTTCATCCTCAAAACGTCCTCAGAACATTGCAGCCAGAACGTTCCACCTTTGTCAATATGTCAGTATAGGAGCCTCTTATAAAGAATGTTGTCTTGATAACATATGGAAAACATTTTAGGAATGTTGGTTTGAGAACATCCTTTCTTCGTTATCATGCAACCCTGTGGAACGTTCTTATATATTCTCTTGAGAACATTCTTTCTTTGTTATCACGGGTTATGAAAGAACGTTCTATATCGTGTTCCCTTAACTTCATCCTCAAAATGTCCTCAGAACATTGCAGCCAGAACGTTCCACCTTTGTCAATATATCCCAGTACAGGAACGTCTTATGAAGAACGCTGTGTCATCTGGGGTCTCGATAACATCTGGAAAACCTTTTATGAATGCTGGTTTGAGAACATTCTTTCTTCGTTATCATGCAACATTGTGGGAACATTGTGGGAACTTTTTATTGGTTCTATAAATGTTGCTTCAACAACACAACCAAAACGTCCTCAGAACTTTACAGCCAGAATGTTCCACTCTTGTTAATGTATTGCAGAACAGGAACGTCTTATAAAGAACATTTTGTCATCTGAGGTCTTGATAACATCTGGAAAAGATTTTTTAAATGTTGTATTGAGAACATCCTTACGTTGTTATCATTGTGTAAACGTCTCATAAAAGAACATTCTATAATGTGTTCCCTCAGCAAAGAAGCAAAATGTTCCACTTTTAATATAACACATTACAGGAACGTTATAAAACGTTCTGTATTTTTTTTAAAAATAAGAAAAAAAATCCATCATCTGAGGTCTCGACAACAAAACATTTTTAGAATGTTGGTTTGAGAACATCTTTTTTCTTTATCATACACCACTGTGAAACATTGTTTGAACATTGCAGTGTTTCCTCAACAACACAACCAAAACTTCTTTAGAACTTTACAGCCAGAATGTTCCACTTTTGTTAATATATTGCAAAACGGGAACGTCTCATAAAGAATCTGAGGTCTCGATAACATCTTTC
>NW_007582940.1:0-1162 GCF_000690725.1 Stegastes partitus
TAATTGATTAATTAATGAATCATTGTATCTATATTGCAGATCAACCACATTTTCCCCTGCAGGATAATGCATCCCGCCACACTTCAAAAACTACTGTGGGATGGCTCGAGGAACACGACCAAGAGCTCAAGGCCTTGATCTGTCCTCCAGATTTGACTCCAACTGAGCATCTAATGTTGTGGCTCATCAGTTATAGTACATCGAACAAATACAGTAAGTATCTTCCACATAAAAAGTGGTCTGATGAGCCACAATATCTACGACGTTTTCCTAATAAAATCACCTTTCAAATGAAGTCTGACGCTCTTTATGCAAACAATGACTGCAAACTATATTCACAGAGAACCCCTACACATTCACAATGACACTACACTGATCTATGACGAATCCTGAACAGGCATTTCTTTCAACACAGTAAAGAAACCAGAACATATTGCATTTATCGAGCTGAAATTGGTGGAGTTTGACATTTTTCTCCTCAAAAAAGTAATTTTTTTTGTCAAGTAATTGATCAACCAATGAATTACTGCAGCGATATTGCAGATCAGACACGCTCGATTTGCTGCAGCCTCCTCCTGGAGGATCATGCATCCCACCACACTGCCAAAAACTACTCAGGAATAACTCGAGGAGCACGACCAAGAGCTCAAGGCCTTGATCTGGCCTCCAGATGTTGTAGTTCATCAGTTATAGTACATCGAACAAATACAGTATCTTCCACATAAAAAGTGGTCTGATGAGCCACAATATCTACGTGGATATGCAACGTTTTCCTAATAAAATCACCTTTTAAATAAAGTCTGACGCTCTTTAGGTGAACGATGACTGCAAACTATATCTACAGAGAACCTCTACACATTTACAATGACACCACACTGATCTATGACAAATCCTGAACAGGCATTTCCTTTGACACAGTAAAGAAACCAGAACATGCTGCCATTTATCAAGCTGAAATCTGTGGATTTTGACATTTTTCTCCTCAAAAAAAGTCAAGTAATTGATCAACCAATTAATTACTGCAGCGATATTGCAGATCAGACACGCTCGATTTGCTGCAGCCTCCTCCTGGAGGATCATGCATCCCACCACGCTGCCAAAAACCACTCAGGAGTGACTCGAGGAGCACGACCAAGAGCTCAAGGCCTTGATTTGGCCTCCA
>NW_007582941.1:0-1161 GCF_000690725.1 Stegastes partitus
TTTTTAGTTTAAAGCAATTAAAGTCTAGAGGAGGTACAGTGTTTAACAAATGCCTTAAATTAACAGCATTGGTAATTACTAAAATCATTTTGTTAGATTTCTGTAGTGGTGAATACACCAGTATGTTGAAGCTCTTTAAACAAAATGATACTTTTAATGCTAAAATATAATTATTGTTGCTATCTATGACTTTTTAAATTTACTGTTTTACCAAAAAGAAAAAAGCACATTATTATTTCTTGATTAAGATGTCAGATTGTAGTTATTTAGTTGCATTCCTGAGCATAAAAAAACAAGTTTTAGTGGTTGAATGTCATGCTTGATTCATTTCTGACTTCTCAGAGAAGCCCAGTGAATGGCTCAAATTTGGGTATAAAAGGTTGAAGTCAGTTTGAAATTCGTTATTTCTGTTCAAAATGGTAAAACGTCGAGAGCGGAGTGTGAATTAAAGAACTTCATGATGCTGGATGGTCTATATGTACACACACAGGGCTTAACCAGTTCGACAGGTGGTCTAATAAATTTGTTAAGCCCAAAAGATATATTGACTTTGATATGGCGTATAAGAGTATACCTGTATTTATACCAGTTGGCCAATCACACAAAGCCCCAACTAGCCATCATCTACCCCGAAATTAGCTGGTGTCAATTCAGTGGCAAATACAAGGTTCGCCAACGTGATGACTGAGGAAGTCGGAAATATCAAAGGTTGTTTCTGTTGCATCATTGGTAGGTTTCCAGATACTAACTTTCCCATTTAGACAAAGTCAAGGTCACAATCAGCTTATCACAAACACTTAAAGCCCCAACTAGCCATCATCTACCCCGAAATTAGCTGGTGTCAATTTAGTCACGACTGCGAGGTTCGCCAACGTGATGATTGAGGAAGTCGGAAATATCAAAGAGTTGTTTCTGTTTCATCATTGGTAGATTTCCAGAAACTAACTTCCCCATTCAGACAAATTCGAGGTCACAATCAGCCTATCGCGAACACACAAAGGCCCGACAAAAAAAAAAACATTCACCGGAGTCTTCGTGGGGGAAAAAAAAAAAAAAAAACTACCACGAGCTCTACTTTCATTTTCTTTCCTCTCTAGTTTGACAGACTGAGCTTGAGTCGCGTTACCCTCGGCGCGACCTCCTCGTGTGTCCTCAACACAC
>NW_007582942.1:0-1161 GCF_000690725.1 Stegastes partitus
TAAAAGTTTCAGTTTTAAGTCATTCATCTCTTGGTCGTGTTTGATGGACAGCTTCTTCTTTTCTTCCATCTTTTCTTCTTTGGGTTGTGTTGAGCGATCCAACTCTTTCATTCGGTCTTCGTGCTTTTTCTTTAAGTTACCAGTTTCTTCTTTCTCTTCTTCTTTGTTTTCTGCTGACAGCTTTGTTTTTAGTCTGTTTACCTCTTTTTTGTGTGATTCCTGCATTTTTCTGATTTTTCTCTTGTTTTCCTTCTTCTGGGTCAGCAGTACCAGGATTAAATCAGCCATTTCTCCTTTGTGTTTGTCCTGCAGTTCATTTATTTCTTGCTTTCTAACTTTTTCATTGTGTTCCGACAGATTCTTTAATGTTTCATAATCGTTCTGTTTGTCCTGCAGGTTTTTCTTCAGATCCTTTATTTCTTCCATGTGTTTGTCTATCTGAGCTGCAAAGTCCTTTTCCCTTTTCTCATTGAAATCATTGAATTCTTCAGCTTGTTTTCTGGCGTCCTCTTCCGACTTCTTCTGCAAATTCATAATTTCTGTCTTATAGCGCTCCAATTCTTCCCTCACTTTCTCCTCCTGTTCTCTTCTGATTCTGTCCTCTTCCCTTCTTTGATTGTCATGTTTTTCTCTTTCCTGCTCATGATTTTCTTTGAGTTTCCTGAGTGTTTCTTGTTTCTCTTCATCTTCTTGTTTCCGTTTGTCCCTCAGATCATTTCTTTCCTTCTCCCAGGCCTGTTGTTGTTCCCTCATTTCTTCTCTAAAACGTTCCAGCTCGATGTCAATCGTTTCCTTTGATTCCGACTCTGATCTTAATTTTTCCTCCAGATCTGCAATATTTTGTTTCCATTTCTGCTGCTGAATGTCTTCTTCCTCTCTTTTCCTCCTGTCTTCTTCTTCTCTCATTTCTTGTTCTTTCTTCTTCTCTTCAGACTGCTTGTTGATGTTCTCCTGCAGTTCTTGGAGTTTTTTGTCTCTCTGCTGTCTTTCGACCTCCATTTCTGCTCTCTCTTCTTCTATTCTTTTCTTCATTGCTTCCATTTCTTCCTCATGTTTTCTCTCCAGCTCCTCTCTCTCTCTCTTCATCTCTTCTTCCTTCTCCTTCAGGATTCTCTCCATTTCTTTCTGTATCGCTGCTTCAGCTTCTTGCAGCATCTCGTT
>NW_007582943.1:0-1161 GCF_000690725.1 Stegastes partitus
ACACACACACACACTTGAGCGACGGCCATTAAAAAGTATGACTTCCCACCATAAAAGTCAGTGCATCCTAATGTACACACACGGGAACTGCTTCTAGTTCAGCGAGGGTTACAGTTTAAACTACAGATGATTTACATGTTTGTTTTCATCCCAAATAAACATAAAAATAATCATAATTATGTCCGACAATCATTTTACAGCCACTTCTCTTTTGTGTAAAAAACAACAAAACAAAACAATATTGTAATTACGGTTAGAGGACTTAGAAATGAAATATCGACCTTGTATCAGCCATACAGATGTCACCTTTATTTACCTAATATAACAGTCGTGCAGGTCCTGGATGTTAAGGAAAAGAAATGGAATATTTTTTATGAGGTTCATAAAAAAAAAACAAGGTTATGAGACGGTTCCCATTAGCACCCTCTGTTAATGGGGTTGTCCTCTGATCGTAAGGTTAGTGGTTTGATCCTCCGCCCCTCCACAGTCGAAGTGTCCTTAGGCAGGACGCTTAACCCGAAGTTGCTCCCAATGGCAGGCAGCACCTTGCATGGCAGCTCTGTCGTCATTGGTGTATGAATGTGTGTGAATGGGGGAATGACAAACACATTGTAAATCGCTTTGAGTGCCATATAAGTGCAGACCTTTTACCCTCATAGCGTGATTCGGTTCATTTTGTCTGCTCTGATTACAGGTATACGGTTTCATTTTTTTTATCTATGGAGGAGGCGTGACCCACCTGCCAAACTCCTCCAGGAAACCACCAACTGATAAAGACGCGTCACCACAGACGTCAGTGACGTTTCTGAGCAAGACTGAAGTGAGTCTAAACATGTCAAAAGGTAAAAACAGCTCCTACTTAAATATACTCATTGTCTGATAAAAAAAAGAAAACCATTTATCGGCAGGATCTGACCTCTAATCCAAGCTCATATCCAACAGGGCAAACCAGTGAACTGAAAACTGCTAATAAATGATCTTAATACACTTTCTTACTATTACTGCAACCTCTTGTTCCGTTTTGCTGGACGGTCTTGGCGGTGTCGGACTAAAATAGCAACATTTACAGTAAATGATGGCACCTTCTTCGTAAGGACACGTTGAATAAACCACACTGATAAACGATACGATCACCCAACAATGGAGACTGTTGAGCCCAGT
>NW_007582944.1:0-1161 GCF_000690725.1 Stegastes partitus
CTGTTTCTTTGTAACACTGATTTTTATTTCTATTTATTTTTATTTATGTATTTTCTGTATGCGCATGAGTTTCTGACAGACATGTATGTAACTGATTTTCCTGAAATCCACAAATCAATTAACATAAAAATACTGTGTTGTCCTGCAGACAGCTGCGTCACTCCACATGATTTTGGGTTCGTTTTTTGTTTTTTTCGTCTTTCGTGAGAAACACTTTCGAACCCATCATTTAGAAAAATAAAATTTTTCAGCTTATTCTTTGAAATTAAACTCTTTGTGATTCTTCTCCTCTGAACTCACGCCATTCCACACCTCATTCACATATCAAACGATGCTCCTTTGAATTCATGTCATTTTGCTGTACCTTGTGGTGTACACAAATTCTGTAGGTCTCACACACAAAGGACACTATTATTTTGAAGGGGACAGGGGTATGGTTTTCCAGGTCATGGGAAAGCGGATGTGATATAAAAGGCTTTGAACTGTGAGTGAGGCTTGCTGTAAGTGGAGTCCAATAAAGGAACAGAGACTCAAGCTCAACTCTCATCTCTCTTTTTACGTTTGCAGCATGTCGTTAGAGAGTGATTCATCTGCCGCTGCTGCCGCGACCGCACCGGCTGTTTTCGCGGCTACAGTTAAACTCCCAGACTTCTGGCAGCACGACCCGGAGCCTTGGTTTCAACATGTTGAGGCTCAGTTCCACCTGTGCGGCATAACCAAGGATGACACAAAGTATTTTCACGTCGTCGCGGCTTTGGATCCGGCCACTAAATGCAGAGTAATGGGACTGCTCTGGGACTCACCTCAGGCCGGCAAGTATGCAGCGCTTAAAAAAGAACTGCTGCAACGGTACCAGCTCTCGGATATGGAGCGAGCCGACCACCTGTTGTCTCTGACTGGTTTGGGAGATAGCAAGCCTTCTGAACTGATGGAGAATATTTAAAGAGACACAAGTTTTCTATGGAGTTGAAGGCCAAATCAGGAGATGTTAAAATATTTGAAGTTCTTTTCTTTAGAACTCTTTGAGTCTTAAAATTTAATGTCTGTGTTTGTCAGACTGAAAAAGAAAAGAGCTCAAATGATGCATCATTTATGTGATCTTGTCATGTTGTTATCTAAACGTGAGATTTTTCTTTTATTGTTTTTTAAATTTTATTCTTT
>NW_007582945.1:0-1161 GCF_000690725.1 Stegastes partitus
GTTTTTCTTTTTATTAGATATATTTTGTTTTAATTGGGATTTCTTTGGCTTTGTCACGGATATTAAAATCAATAATAAACAATCCAAAAGGAGAAGCTAGCCTCTTTTACAGTCCTCTCAGCATATAACACTGACCACTTACATGATATACAGCATTTATTTTTTTCTTGCTGTAGATATTGATGCTCTTCTAAAGCTACACAGACCTCCATCACAACACGTGTCATTTGTAATGAGATGAATTAATGCAGACAGACATGTTGGATCCTTTACCGGCAATCAGTGAGTTTTGTTTTGCTGTGAGGAGTTCAAAGCAAAACCTACAGAATCACTTACAATGTAGAGGAACTCTTAGTCATTGTTTCATAAGAAAGACAAACAGTGATTGAAGCATAACTGAAGTAAATATCTGAAGTACAGCGTCTCTCACTGGGCGTGCTGAAGGAAACTAGAACGTGTTTCTTTGGTCCATGTTCTAAGAATTTATATCTTCTGCATCACTTGCTGTCAGAAACTATATTTACTGCTTAATTCTGTTTATTACTATTTCCCTTTTTTACTTTTTCATCATTTCATCAGCTGTAATAACATAACCAAGTTATTTGCTGAGATCTGGGGGTGAAATGTGGTTTCTATGTACTCATCAACCTCATCGTCACTCTTTCTCAGTTTTATTTATTTTATTTTATTTTTTACAGAATTATAGAATATTACGTATCTATGAATGAAAACCACATCAGTGATACATTAATGGCATTCATACCAAATCAAACCATAACTGTGGACAGACCTCCTGTCCTGGTGGACATACAGTCATTAGAAGCTGTCACTTCAATAAAAGGCAGCAGCCAATACAAACATGACGTATTTATGAGATCATATGCAACCTGTACGGTGTTTTCAAAAGTAATTCCACTGTTTTTGTTTAACTAATAACTTAACATTTTTTCCAAGCTAACTTTTCAGGCTATGCGGCAGATTGAGAGTGTTGGAGATGAGTCTGTTTTATGTCTCGTTTCCTGGCAGCTTGGCTTGATGTTCCACCACCATCACAGCTAGAAGGTCGCCGGTTCGCGTCCTGGTGAGGACACCCGGGATCTTCCTGCGTGGAGTCTCCATGTTCTCCCCGTGCAGCGTGGGTTCTCTCCGGGTTCTCCGGCT
>NW_007582946.1:0-1160 GCF_000690725.1 Stegastes partitus
CTTCTGCACTTTGACTTTACTGCAGTTGGCGTGAATCTATGTGATCTTGTTCTGGTCGTCTGCCTCTGTCCAAAGCTCAGCTCACTGTTTGCTCTGTAGCATTCAGATCTTCTCCACTTCATGTCTTTAACAAACTCTCCTGATAGTTGCTGTTACGCTGACGTCTGCTGGACAAACACAAGAGCCACACTATACATACACAGCAGCAGTTTGCTTCTAGAACTGGATTCTGAACGTGTTACTGAATGAACCTGCTGCACATTCATTTCAAAGACGTGTCTGTTACTGGATGTGACTCTCAGGGTCAAACTGGAATTTGTGAGGAGGACGTTGAGGTCGGCTCACAGACTACAGTCCACCACAGATGGTAGAAATAGGAGGCCTTTCTAGAAAGTCGCTCCAGTGAAACCACACTGTGTTCAGAGGATGTGGATTGTCCAGAGGAACCACAGCTGCTTGTCAGGAACAAAGATTAACAGGACAACAAGAAGAAACACTTTAACAGCATGATCGAGGAGGACTTTGAAGCTCACGGCAGTTCAAAAGTCTTGACATCAGACCGCATTCTCGAGCGTTTACACGCGCCTAAACTCGACAGGGAGACCTTTGGTGCGGCTTTTAGGAGGGAAACCATCCTGCTACTCAAAGGAGATTCATCAGCTATTCATATACTTCATACATTCTTTTCTTGCTGTACATTTACGTCTCATGCTTTGCTTGAAACTGTGCTGTCAGCATTTGTCCTCAATCACATGACAAAAGACAGAAAAAGAAGAGCATACAGTATTCAGGATCAATGCTGCATAGTTTCAACTTTGGAATATCAAATATTATTTCTATGTAAACCAACAGAGTGGAACTATCTGTGCAGGATCTGCAGGAATGTGGCACAGTCCTTCATTATCAGACTGTCTGTGTCTTATTTCTATTGACTTCACTGATCACATTAGTTCTCCGCTTGCAGTAACATTACTTCTGCTGCAAAAATTATTGCATTTCAGCAGCAAACTCAAAACTCTCTGTAATGGTCCACGTGATACAAGACAAAATATAAAGTGAGTCTACAGAAGGAAACTAGATTTCAACTTTTGCTGTAAACTAAAAAGGCAGCTCACATACGAGGACACAACTGTTGGAACCGCTCCATTACACAAAGACAA
>NW_007582947.1:0-1160 GCF_000690725.1 Stegastes partitus
GGGAAAGAGGCAGAAAAAGGCGCGCAATAAAAAAACAACTAAAATACCCCCGATCACTGAGATGCAGCTTCGCACGGGGCTAGCGTGATCACAGGACGTCGGAGAATTATGTTGGAATTTTTACTTTGCTTTTTTTTTTAATAGACATTCATACGGGATTAAGACGTCCTCCGCCATCATTACGAATCACCGTCAGATTTACAAAGAAAATGTAAAAAGTAAAAAAAACTATATGAGCTTTATTGGATTTAGAATTTAATTTTATTTTAATTTTTTTTTCCATAACAAGACAGTTAAAATACATTTGCAAATGTACCGTAGTTTCATAAATATGTTCGTACGTTTTAGGAAACAATTAGAAAATTACAAAATCTGTTAAAAAACTGTTTTAAACAAACGTACATCAAATGTTAAAGTTTTGTTTTTTTTCCTAATTGGCGCCGCAAAGTCATTAAATCTGGCATAGCGGTCTCCGGTGGTTAGTTTTATGGCATCATTGGTGGTAAATATGGAAAACTATTTTTAAAAAGGCGTGTTTTTATATAGTTTATTTTATTCAATTTGTAGACGTTTTAGCAAAAGGTGCGGACGTACTGTAACGTTCACTAAGAACAGAAATGAAGGGTTTACATGGAAAATGTAAAAAGTAAAAAAAAAAACTATATGAGTTCGATTTGATTTAGAAATTTATTTAATTTTCAGCTTTCCATAAAAAGACTGTTAAACTGTTAAAAAAGCCAAAAATGTACTCGAGTTTTAGAAATATGTTCTTTTTAGTTAATCAGAGAAATTATTCAAATTAAATTTAATTTGGCAAATATTTTTCAAAATGTGTATATTTCAACTTATATATGCTATTATTAATAAATAAGTCAGTTTATGAACATGTTTTGATCATAAACATTAAAAAATGCAAAAAATAAAAATAAAAAACACAAAATCTCTATACATTTTTTTAAAAAAAAGACCTTAATGTTTTACACTTAAATTCATTAACAAATGCAGCTTAATTGAATGAAAATGCTCTTTTTAATTAACAAACAAAATCCTCACAAAAGTTTATATTTATAAATTGATGTATTTCAAATTATTTGTATGTTAATAATATTAATAATTCAGTAGCCATAAAAACTACCCTTTTTGAAAAGAAAATTGATATA
>NW_007582948.1:0-1159 GCF_000690725.1 Stegastes partitus
GCATTATTGTAGAAAACCTATTTGTAAATGTGTATGGAGAGATGTGTGTCTGTAGTGAGATTTGTGAATGTGTCAAAAGATTTGTCTTTGTGGGCATGTGACATTGTGTGCTACACAGTCGTATGAAAAAGTTTGGGCACCCCTGATCCTTTTCGAGATTTTCCTTTATAAATCATTGGTTGTTCAGATCAGCAATTTCAGTTAAATATATCATGTAGCAGACAAACACAGTGATATTTGAGAAGTGAAATGAAGTGTATAGGATTTACAGAAAGTGAGCAATAATTAGTTAAACAAAAGTAGGCAGGTGCATAAATTTGGGCACCCCAACAGAAAAATTACATCAGATCCTCCTTTTGCAGAAATAACAGCCTCTAAACGCTTCCAATAGCTTCCAATGAGGGCCTGGATTCTGGTTGAAGGTATTTTTGACCATTCTTCTTTACAAAACATCTCCAGTTCAGTCAGGTTTGATGGTTTCCGAGCATGGACAGCCCGCTTTAAATCACACCACAGATTTTCAGTAATCAGGTCTGGGGACTGAGATGGCCATTCCAGAACGTTGTAGGTGCATAAATTTGGGCACCCCTGTTGTTTTATTGATTTGAATACCTAAAATTTGTTTGGTAAGCTCATTGACCCTTGACCTACATACACAGGTGAAGCCAATCATGAGAAAGGGTATTTAAGGTGGCCAGTTGCAAGTTGTTTTCCTCTTTGCATCTTGTCTGAAGAGTGACGACATGGGAGCCTCAAAACAACTCAAATGACCTGAAGAGATTGTTCAACATCATGGTTTAGGGGAAGGATACAAAAAGCCAGCTCAGATATTTCAGCTGTCAGTTTCCACTGTGAGGAACATCGTGAGGAAATGGAAGACCACAGGCACAGAGTGGCAAGCCAAGAAAAATCTCAGATAAGCAGAGGCGAAGGATGGTGAGAACAGTCAAACTCAACCCACAGACCAGCTCCGAAGACCTACAGCATGATCTTGTTGCAGATGGCGTCACTGAGCATCGTTCAACTATTCAGCGCGCTTTGCACAAGGAGATGCTGTACGGGAGAGGAATTGCATTTTTTGGTATTACAAATTCAGAAATATTCATGTGTAACATCTCGAACACAATGTTTTACTGTCTTTTGTCGTTGTAACATCCAG
>NW_007582949.1:0-1159 GCF_000690725.1 Stegastes partitus
CGACCGCCTGAGGGGGTCAAACCTCTTTGTCTTTACTAATGTGAGCGACTGCTCAGTGGGACTGTTTGGACTGAAGACCGTGATAAAGGTCTCGCTGCTCGCTGCAAGCTGCTCCACACCGGAGCTGGTTTTCGGGGTATCCGGGTGTATACGGACGTCAATATTTGGAGATCAAAATTGATATCCCGATTCCACCACAGAGAACGAATAGTTGGCTATTCGGCTATTCGGGTCCAGCCCTAGTATGAAAACCCACATTTTAAATCCTCCGGGTCATATTTGCGCTTTGCCATCTTGCGTCCCAACATCAAGACAAACTTAAAATGAACTTTAAACAAACTATGGTTACCATGCCTGTCAAAATAAAAAATAAGTCCAACCTGAGACGCACATTATATATTATTTAATTCTGACCAGCTGTCCGCGACCCACCCAGAACAGATCCGAGATCCACTTTTGGGTCGCGACCCACTAGTTGAGAACCCCTGGTCTACAGCGTCCCGATGCCTCCAAATACAGTCGTAACTTGATAATCCGACTCTTAACAATCCAGAAACTTGCCATCCAACATGTTTTTAGGAAAAACAAGCAGAACGCATTAAAAATAGCCTTAACATACCGACAGCCTTGGATTCCAACTCCGAAATGACATTTTAATAACAGCGTTTTATCTGACTGAACAATCCCACAGATTGGCTACGTTCACACTGCAGGACTTGATGCTCAATTTGGATTTTTTTGTGAGTTTGTTCACATTTCTAATTCAATGCGACTTGTATGTGATCTGCTGTGTGAACTTCATTCGACCCAAAAGTGTCCCGCATGTGCAGAAGAGGACACGACGACGTCACACGGATGGTGGCAGTGGGGGAGTGGTACTGCCGCCGCCATGATGATGGAAACAGAGGTGTGACCATTATCCTAAACTAGTCTGTAAAGATTCTCCAGGTCATGGTTATTCTGGTAGATTAATCGTATGAACTGGACTTGTTTGAGTTCCACCAAGAGGCTTCATCAGGTCTGACTGACTAGTTGGGAGTTCCAGATATCCTTAAGGAGCCACTAACACCTGAGTTTCCGTTTCAGTTTGGGGTTTGTTGCTCCTCCTCCTCGTTATGTGGGTTGTTCGTGCTCCTCCTGCCACAAAGGAACGAACCCT
>NW_007582950.1:0-1159 GCF_000690725.1 Stegastes partitus
GTGTGAATGTGAGTGTGCTTGGTTGTCTGTCTCTAAGTGTAGCCCTGTGATAGACTGGTTACCTGTCCAGGTGAACCTGCCTTCACCCTGAGTCCAGCTGGGATAGACTCCAGCCCCCCTAGTGAGGATTAAGCGGTGTATAGATACTGGATGGATGGACATTAAAATTTTACAAAAACTTTAGGGCTAAAATATACAACACAACCCATGTGACACTGTAACATGACATCATGTGCAATCTGTCAGCATCTATTTACACAGAATCTAGATTCAATGACTTTTACTATTATCTGCACAGCAAAGTCCCGAATGCATCTTACAACTATCAAATATTCACATTAAGACCAACTATGTTCTAAAAGATTAGGGACTTAACATTTGGCACCTGATTTCTCTCAAACAACCAATGCACACAATGTGTTATGTAGTAAGAAAAGGTTAAAAACAGACCTTCATGGTACTTTACATGTACACACTGCAGTAGAGGCTGGTTTCAGGGACACTACAGAAATAGACTGAGATCAGACATCTGATCAAATAAGATAATTAAAGACAGGAATTTAACCTCTTAGCCGTTGTTTCGTTTCAAATCCAGTGTGTGGGAGTGCAAAGTTAACACAGGGGCTAACATTTCACTGTACTAATGGTGTCTGACTGCACTGTAAGTAAAGCTAAATCACAATGATTACTAGACGACAAAAAGAGCCAGAAACAACATTCCTTACAAAAACACAAATATCTGAGCTGACGGGCAAAAATTATACCTCCACCACTTTGAAAGCCGAACCAGGAGAGCAGCCGACTATATTGCTTTAGCTGGACAGCGTACATGTGCACATAAAAACATTTCATTTTCTCATAAAACAATATTTGTCACTGTGGTTTCTCTCAGAGTGTTACAGCACGACACTTTACTCACTGAGTCACAATCATGAGAGCACAAGTTTGACACAAACATGTTGAATTAAAGCAGACAGGCTGTAAAAAACCAAAAAAACTCTCACAACTTATGTGATCCGAACATCAGTGCAATGTAAAGAAGTTTTCCCCGACATACTTAAAGTAATGCATCAGGTTAGTCTCCAAAATAAGCACAGAGGTTTTGCATATTGGTTGAATTTGTTGGGCAAAAATACGACCTCTTAACCAACAATGTGGG
>NW_007582951.1:0-1159 GCF_000690725.1 Stegastes partitus
GTGAAATTAGAACTGTGTCAAGATGCAATAAAAATACAGTCGTGACTCGATAATCTGACCCTAAACAATCTGAAAGCCTTGCTATCCGACAGGTTTTTAGGAAAAACAAACGGAACACATAAAAAATAGCCTTAACATACCGACAGCCTTGGATTCCGACTCTGACATGACATTTTATGTCACAAATCAGGATAACGGCGTATTATCTGACTGAACAATCCCACAGATTGGCTACGTTCACACTGCAGGACTTAATGCTCAATTCGGATTTTTTTGTGAAATTCGACTTTTTGCGAGTTTGTTCACATTTCCAGTGAAATCAGTGTTTACGGAAGTAAACATGGATGGTGGCGCCGCCAACAGAAGTGTGACCGCTATCCTACACTGGCATCAGCAGACAAGTACTGCCTGTGTGTTTGGCCACTTCAGCCTCGTCGGAGCGCATGTAATGGACATGAATGAAAATGTTTCTTCAGAGGAGGGAGAAGGACGTGTGTTATTGAGCTGATAATGTAAATGTCTCCCACCAGCTTTACATCCGAGACTATGACATGTATTTGGAAGTGTCCCCCGACTGCACAGAATATTCGGATGTTCATCATTAATTGGGCCTGAATATCCAGAGAGCAGAAAGGGCAATTGGGACCAGCCCTACTAGTTATTATGACAACTATGAACAATAAATATTAACAACAAAGGAGCCTTCAAGCATCAAGCCCTCCTTGTATCTCGACCTCCGTCTTGACAATCCGACAGCCTTGCTATCCGACATGAAAGAAGGTTTTACATTTAGTGTCGGATTATCGAGTCACGACTGTACTTTGTTCCTAGAATCAGTCTCAATATTGATCAAAAATAATCACGATCATCATTTTAATCACAATCCTGCAGCCTTCATCAAAGTTATCAAACTTCATCTCAACAGTAATGGATACACTTGAACGGCAGTCTATCGAACGGCTGTTGAGATATTTCACTCAAAAGAAACGTCATCCTCATGATGGCAAACGGTCAAGGGATCCCCAAACTCAATAGGGATCATCCTCTGTGTGCCATGAATGTCTGTAGTGAGCTTAGTGATAATTATGATCATTGTTAATTTGGTGGGATCGTTCAGTATGAAACCAACTGAATGTCATTGCCGTCCCTCGAGCCACGC
>NW_007582952.1:0-1159 GCF_000690725.1 Stegastes partitus
TGAGACGGCTGTATTTTTACAAAAATAATCTTGAACTTCACAAGTTCGTCTTCCACTTACTTGAAACCAAAAAGACAATATGGCATCATTCTTCTTCTTCTTCTTCTTCTTTCTCACATTTAATTGCAGCTTAAATTGGAGCAGATAGCATGGTGTTAATTTAACACTTTCTTTTTTTTTTTTTTTACACTTGTGCTCTTCTGGTTTTGGAAAGTCAAATTAAGGAACATCTTCTTTAAATGCCAGATGTACAGTTGTGAACAAAAGTTTACATACAAGACCATGTATGTCACGGCCATCTTTAGTTCCCAATGACTCCTGAATGAATACAATCAAAATGTAGCATCTACCTGAGCAGCGTGTGAAGCGTTTAGGGAACATCAGTAAAATGTAGCATCTACCGGAGCAGCATGGGAGGCGTTTAGGGAAAATCAGTCAAATGTGGCATCTACTGTGCAGTGTGTGACACGTTTAGGGAACATTGGTAAGATGTAGCATCTACCGGAGCAGCACGGGAAGCGTTTAGGGAACATTGGTAAGATGTAGCTTCTACCTGAGCGGCGTGTGAGGCGTTTAGGGAACATTGGTAAAATGTACTATCAAATGTACCATGCAAGGTGGATCGGTGGTTAGCACTGTTGCCTCGCAGCAAGAAGGTCGCTGGTTCGCGTCCCAATGTGGACACCCGTGATCTTTCTGCGAGGAGTTTGCATGCTTTGCATGTCTGGAGCCCTGTAACAGAATCGCCAGGTGTAAGAAACCACGTCCAACAGCTGAGGATCTCCTACTCCCCACTGTTCTTGATATGGTGTCAATAATGACTGATGAGACAACCACTGCATAACTGAATGTATTTGAACTGTACCAGTTCTGTCAAGAGTAGAAGTCAAAGATACAACCAGAAGTTTGTGGTCAGCTACCAAATGGGCTTAGTTGAGCGTAAAATGGCGAAAGGGCATTTAACTAAATATTAGCTGTAGCGCTGTGTGTATATTTTTGACCCAGAAGGTTTTCATAGC
Source organism: Stegastes partitus (assembly GCF_000690725.1). NCBI lineage: Eukaryota > Metazoa > Chordata > Actinopteri > Pomacentridae > Stegastes > Stegastes partitus. Next base: position 1,020 of record NW_007582952.1, read on the forward strand.
TCCAGAAGACCTTTAATAAATCTATAAAAGAACTAAAAATGCGTGATTGCTTTTGTGACAAACATGCAGGTGTTTCAATGATTCAATCGTTGAAATTTTTAAAGTTATAGGAGTCATTGGAGCCTCTGCTTTATTTCTCT
>NW_007582953.1:0-1158 GCF_000690725.1 Stegastes partitus
TTTTTTTTTTTTTTTTTCAGAAAGCAGAAGGTTTAGCAGATGTAGAGAAGTCTTTATCTCACTTTACAGCTCCGGGCGGCTGTTGGCCCGTTCTTAATCTCACATCCTCCATGAAAACAACAAAGACATTTTGAGTGGCGTTCGCTCACAAAGGTGCTAAGCTAAGATTAATACTCCATGTTGAAGACATAAAAGTGCACTGAAATACACTGTGACAGTTCAAATTTCATGATCCTGTGCAAGAATAACGGTTGTTTCACGTGGATTCACACTGTTATATAATTAAATGGCAATAAAATCAAATCAAAGGCAACGTAAAGGCCAGCTTATGGTTTGAACATAAACAGCAGACGTAGTTGCATTCGTACTGAAGTAAACAGACCATAGTGTGCTCATTGCCCCTACGTGGAACACAGAGAAACCCACCCGCTGATGTCTGTGAAATACCGACTGTGATTTTGCGCTTCTTACAGGATACAGCAGCTCATTACAGATTTGGCTGTTGCACCGTGTTAGTGATTATTCCTGAGTTTGTGCAGAACCGTCTGCTGCTGGAGTCCGTTGCCTTCACCTCCCCCAGCGCAGTGGGTGGACGTAGCACAGGAGGGTTTTTTTTTTGAAGAATTTAGAACTTCCCACTGTGTTCGAGCACCACTGATGGAAAGCATCTACAAATCAAAACTCCTCCGCAGTCCTGCAGCGACTGCTTCCATTACAACTCTTTTAATAATGAATTGTAAAGGTGCGGATGATGGAGAATCTCCTCGCACGGCCTTCCCTCAAAACAAACATTTGTTTTCCTCGGTGCACGTGCAGCCGGCGTGCATGCAGCGCTGTTACAACTTTCAACCCGGTTTCAAAAAAGGTTACAGTCCTACACAACTAAACCTATTAGTTGTATAGCATTATAGATTCTGGTAATGTTTCTAATGAACATAGATTGGCCTTTTATTGTCTTGCGTCACTGTCACTCCTTTTGCACTCCGCTGCAAGGTGGATCGGTGGTTAGCATCATTGCCTCACAGCTAGAAGGTCGCTGGTTCGCATCCGGGATCTTTCTGTGTGGAGTTTGCATGTTCTCCCTGTGCAGCGTGGGTTCTCTCCGGGTTCTCCAGCTTCCTCCCACACAGTCCAAAAACATGTTGAGGTTAATTGGTG
>NW_007582954.1:0-1158 GCF_000690725.1 Stegastes partitus
TTTGGGTTTGTTCCGTGTGAAACTCTGGTGATCTGAATCTCTATTTTTGATATTGTCATCGGCACACAGCAGTTTAAATGCTCAACCTTGGCGTCGACTGCTCAATTTGCACCTAATTCATCTGCTAGCACATAGAAAACGCCATATCCTGTAAACTTGCACCGTGTTTTTCTTTATTTGACATGAGGGGCAATGGGACCAATTTATTTATTTTTAATTTTTTTAAAAGTTGAACAGAAAATTAAGGGAAAAAAAAAGTTGAATAGAACCGTGTGCATGTTCACTCTCTGCTTTCAAAGCCTGCACTGGTCTGCACACGTGGAAGGAGACTTGGGACATGTATGAATTGGCATAAGTGAGCTGGTGTGCTCCAGCTGCAGCGAGAGTTTGCGGGTGGATTACAGTTTACATCACATGTTTCTAAAACAAACCACCAACCACTCGTGAGCTCACAGCAATTTGTAACAACTGCCCCACCGGTGTAAGATGATGATAACTATTGTAATGATCAAATCCAACTAATTTATGGGTTTTATAAGGTTTTTTCTATTATATGTCTGTTTGCTTAGTTGTTGAATGAAATGTAATGTTTTCTTCACAATAAGACTCCACTGTTCTATTCATAAAGACAACATGAAACATGCGAATTTTGATGCTAATGTTTGCCCAAGTGTCTCACTACACAGGCGGAGCGTCAAGAGGGGGTCTGTGACAGGAGGTGGGAAAACACATGGCAACAGGGAATGAATTCAGGGGTCTTTGACCATCAAAATAAAAGAAAATGACTTTCTTCATCAAAGATAAGGTGCCCCAGAGCTCTTCAGGAAAAACACACAAGAACGCCAAACTTCCACCACCAGCCAGCAGTTTGGTCCACTAAAGACGAGGATTGTCAAAACCAATTAGATGAATCTAAAAGACCAAATAAGGCAAACACAGCCAAACTAAGACAAAGCTAGGACAAACAAAAGGCAAAACAGCAGCCGATAAAACCCGACAACACAACAGGACACATTATACGTTAATAACTGACTTATAACATGCAATAACAAATCACCTTTAACTGTCACGCTTTTTAAATGCTGAGCAAAATACGCCACACATTGGTGTAACTGTCTCTGTTATGCAGACTTGAAGGAAATTGGCAACATCCACATT
>NW_007582955.1:0-1158 GCF_000690725.1 Stegastes partitus
TGTGGTAGTCAATGACAGTGTGATCATGTATAATCATCTATCAATGTCCCTGTCACTTTCTATTCCATCCTCTCTTCTGTCTCATCAGGTGAAAGGTTTGTGGAATGTGCTAAACAGTATTATAAGGAATGGAACCAAAAATAAAAATGCAGGTTACCCAGAGTTTTATATAGAGAAAGACAAGACAATAAATAATATGGAAAATGTGCTTAATGGTTTTAACAAATTCTTCATAAATGTGGGGCCAGACTTAGCAGATAAAATTCAGGACCCAGAAGCAACAGATGGAGTGGTTGCTGATCTTTGGGATAGAAATCCTAACTCTATCTTCCTTAGAGCAGTCGAAGAAAAAGAAATCCTAGACATTGTAAGAAAATGTAAAAGTAAATCCTCCACTGATTTGAATGGCATTCATATGGTATTAATAAAAAACTGTTATTGAAGAGATTGTAGAATCATTAACACACATATGTAACTTGTCTTTTCAAACTGGTAAATTTCCAAACAAATGAAAATAGCAAAGATAATACCATTATATAAGACTGGAGATAGAAACCATTACACAAATGGTAGGCCTGTTTCTTTACTCTTCCAATTCTCCAAAATCCTTGAAAAACTATTTGCAGAAAGACTGGATAACTTTATTGAAACACACAAGCTCTTAGTTGACAGTCCGAACAGATAGATCAATCTTTAGCACTAATGGAACTAATAGAGGAAATCACAAATAGCATAGAGAACAAAAAATATGCAATAGGATTTCTTATAGATTTAAAGAAAGCATTTGACACCATAAATCATGATATTTTAACCAATAAGCTGGAAAGGTATGGCATCAGAGGGGTTGGATTGGACTGGGTGAGTAGATATTTTAAGAAACAGGCAACAATTTCTCGAAATTGGTGAACATAAATCAACTTACAGGAACATACCTTGTGGAGTGCCACAGGAACAAGTTCTAGGTCCAGAGCTTTTTATTATATCAATGACATATGCAGAGTGTCAAACATACTGAAATTAATTTTACTTTCAATCAGTGCTCTATAAACTGACATAACAATACATTTAGGGTAAGAGTGGCTAATTCTTTAAAACATAAGCACAAGGTAGCCCAAATTACAGAGAGCTGAAGTCAAACTAGATCATTTCTGACCTGGT
>NW_007582956.1:0-1158 GCF_000690725.1 Stegastes partitus
CCTTCATGCCTCATAAATGGCTTAGATGTAGCCCTACGTTGTTGCTTCCTCTAGAAAATGCAAATCTATGAAGTAGATTTCTTATGTTTGTTACAACCAAAACAATCCATCAAACCAACATGTCCCCAATATTTGCGCTAATTATACGTTGCACTGTAACTACTGTTTACTACTGTTACTTATTATGCACCGGGCTTTTTAATGTCCACTGCACTGTTTCAATTTCCACTGCACATATCCATTTGTAAATATACACTATGCCATATATTCATGTAAATACCATAGTTTATATATGTATATATTTAACAATATGTCTGCACTTAATACTTCTGGCTAGATGCTCGCTGCATTTCATTGCTTTATACTTGTACATGTGTAATGACAATAAACTTAAATCTAACCTAATATGAAAGATAAGTCTGAACCTGTGCTTTAGAGACTGTCATTAGGATGCTGCAGCTCCAAGGTATAAATGCTCTGCCATAATGCTAACGATGTATTTTTCTCAAAATATGTGTTCTAGGTGGCTCGGTGGTTAGCATTGTTGCCTCGCAGCAAGAAGGTTGCCAGTTTGCATCCCGGTGAGGACACCCGGGATCTTTCTGCGTGGAGTTTGCATGTTCTCCCCGTGCAGCGTGGGTTCTCTCTGGGTTCTCCAGCTCCCACAAGGTCCAAAAACATGTTGAGGTCAATTGGTGATTCTAAATTGTCCGTAGGTGTGAATTTGAGTGTGCTTGATTGTCTGTCTCTAAGTGTCGCCCTGTGATAGACTGGCGACCTGTCCAGGGTGTCCCCTGCCTTCAGCCTGAGTCAGCTGGGATAGGCTCCAGCCCCCCCGCGACCCGAGTGAGGATTAAGCGGTGTATAGATAATGGATGGATGTATTCTAGCATATTTAGGACAAACAAACAAAACACTCTTATCAAGGTGAAAATACTTGGAATAATAATAATATCCATCCATCCATTTTCTACACACCGCTTAATCCTCACTAGAGTCACAGGGGGGCTGGAGTCTATCCCAGCCGACTTAGGGCGAAGGCAGGGGACACCCTGGACAGGTCGCCAGTCCATCGCAGGGCCACACTTAGAGACAGACAATCAAGCACACTCACATTCACACCTACGGACAATTTAGAATCACCAATTAACCTCAACA
>NW_007582957.1:0-1157 GCF_000690725.1 Stegastes partitus
AACCAGAACAAATGTATTTTTGAAGAGCTGTGTTATAGATGGTACTTTTAATGACAACGAACATCTTGTATTATCTTTCAACTAGCTCATCATCACAGGTTATTATTGACTGAATGAACGGCATGATGAGAATTAACAGTGAACATTTGAAGCTTTTATGTGACTTGGTTCCAAGAATAATAGATGTATAACTAAGTAGGTTTGATGATTTAAGAGAAAAAAAAATAGAAAAAAAAAGAATACTACTGGACACGGAGATGTATTACTAAGTAGGTTTGATGACTTAAGAGTAAAAAAAAAATAGAAAAAAAAGAATATTACTGGACATCTAGATGTACAACTAAGTAGGTTTGATGACTTAAGTAGAAAAAAAAAAGAAAAAAAAAGAATATTACTTGACATCTAGATGTATAACTAAGTAGGTTTGATGACTTAAGAGAAAAAAAATAGAAAACAAAGAATATTACTGGACATCTCGATGTATAATTAAGTAGATTTTATGACTTAAGAGGAAAAAAAATAGAAAAAAAAGAATATTACTTGACATCTAGATGTATAACTAAGTAGGTTTGATGACTTATGAGAAAAAAAATAGAAAAAAAAGAATGTAACTGAACATCTACATGTTTAACTAAGTAGGTTTGATGACTTAAGAGAAAAAAAAATAGAAAAAAAAACAATGTTACTGAACATGTAGATTTATCGCTAAGAAGGTTTCATGACTTAAAAGTAAAAAAGAATATTACTGGACATCTAGATGTATAATTAAGTAGATTTGATGACTTAAGACAAAAAAAAATAGAAAAAAAAGAATATTACTGGACATGTAGATGTATAACTAAGTAGATTTTATGACTTAAGAGAAAAAAAAATAGAAAAAAAAACAATGTTACTGAACATGTAGATTTATCGCTAAGAAGGTTTCATGACTTAAAAATAAAAAAGAATATTACTGGACATCTAGATGTATAATTAAGTAGGTTTGATGACTTAAAAGAAAAAAAAGTAGAAAAAAAAGAATATTACTGGACATGTAGATGTATGACTAAGTAGGTTTGATGACTTAAGAAAAAAAAAAAAAGAATATTACTGGATGTGTAGATGTATGACTACGTTGGTTTTATGACTTAAGAGAAAAAAAATAGAAAAAAAACAAT
>NW_007582958.1:0-1157 GCF_000690725.1 Stegastes partitus
TGTTTCTTTAAAAATATGCAAAATAAAAAATAATAATTATATTAAATTCACACTACAAATGCATAGAATTTAAATATCCACAAACTGTAGAGTCAAAAATGTTTCTAAAAATTCTTGCAAAAAAATACATGTTTTACTCGCGTACTTTTCTTTACCTGCTGGAGGTAATTAATCAGTCAAGTCAATGAGTTGATGATGCTGCATGTGTAGATTTTACCTAAATACTGTCATCTGGTCGTCTGTTCATCCACATTTCACCCCAGTGGAGTAGTAGTAGTAATAGTAGTAGTAGTAAGTTGTAGTAGCAGTAGTAGTGGTAGTAGTAGTAAGTTGTAGTAGCAGTAGTAGTAGCAACAACAACTACTACTACTACTACTGCTACATAAAGTAAAACTACGAGTACAAGTACGAGTAAAGTACAAGTGCAACTACTACTACAACTACTTACTACAACAACTTACTACCTCTATTACTACTTCAACTTACTACTATTACTACAACTACTACTACAACGACAACAACTTACTACTACTACTACTATTACTACTACTACTAAAACTACAACTGCAACAACTAACTACTACGACTACTATTACTACTACTATTACTACTACTATTACTACAACTATTACTACGATGACTACTACTAATACTACTACTACTAATACTACAATGACAACAACTTACTACTACTACTACAACAACTTACTACAACTACTACTATTACTACTACTATACTACTACTATTACTACTATTGTTCCTACTACTACCATTACTACTACTACTAAAACTACAACTACAACTTACTACTACTATTACGACTACTACTACAACAATGACAACAACTTACTACTACTACTACTACTATTACTACTACTACAACTACAACAACTTACGACTACGATTACTATTACTACTATTACTACTATGACCACTACTATTACTACTACTGCTATTACTACTATAACTACTACTACAACAACTACTACAACAACTTACTACTACTACAGCTTACTACTACTACTACTACTACTACTTTAATAATAATAATCTAGGCGGGGAGTCTGAAGTACCCTCAGCCCAGACTGCTGCAGAACCACCGACTGATGCTGACGTCTTCTATTCGCTCCGTCTGCACGGCGCTCAGACGCTGTGA
>NW_007582959.1:0-1156 GCF_000690725.1 Stegastes partitus
TTTAGTAGCTGTTTGAAGACTGAATCTCTCATCATCTCCATCAAATCCCTGGACTTGACTGATTCTTCCCCCCCTAGTTAATATACAGTCATGACTCGATAATCAAACACTAAATGTAAAACCTTCTTTTATGTCAGATAGCAAGGCTGTCGGATTGTCAAGACGGTGGTCGAGATACAAGGAGGGCTTGATGCTTGAAGGGTCATTTGTTGTTAATATTTATTGTTCATAGTTGGTATAATAACTAGTGTATTGTTAGAACACTATGCATCGCTAGATTTTTAACTGACCGGTGTGATTGTGTACGGGCCTGTCGGTTGACATCAAAGGTAAATACGTTCAGACAGCAGCTGAAGTGACCCAAATCCTATTTTTTTCCTCCTATGTGAGCTGTATCTGGTCTTTTCATGACAGTCTGAACAACACAGACCCAATTAATGGTGTATATCTGAATATTCGGTGCAGTCGGGGGGGACGCTTCCACCTCGGGGCTGCACTCCAACGGGGTGGAAGTGGCCAGAACGCACAGGCAGTACTTGGCTGCTGATGCCAGTTTAGTTAGCGGTCACAGTTCTGTTTCCACCATCCTTGTTTACTTCTGTAAACACTGAGCACGCTCGCTGCGTGTGACGTCGTCGTGTCCTCTTCTGCGCATGCGAGACACTTTTGGGTCGTATGAAGTTCACACAGCAGATCACATACAAGTTGCATTTAACTGGAAATGTGAACAAACTCGCAAAAAAAATCGGATTTCACAAAAAAATCTGAATTGAGCATCAAGTCCTGCAGTCTGAACGTAGCCAATCTATCGGATTGTTCAGTCAGATAATACGTCGTTATACTTATTTATGACATAAAACGTCATGTCGGAGTCGGACTCCAAGGCTGTCGGTATGTTAAGGCTGTTTTCAATGGGTTCTGTTGGTTTTTCCTAAAAACCTGTCGGATAGCAATGTTTTCAGATTATTAAGGGTCAGATTACTGAGTCACGGCTGTATTTAAATTTTCTACACACTGTGGTAGGCAGCACTTTTCTGGCTCTGTTGGGCAACAATTCCATACTAACCTTTCAGCATATTGTAATTCAAGTGGTGTGAGAAGAAACTGGACGAATGCATTCAGGCTTTAGAAATTGTAGCTCATTGATGGGAGGCTT
>NW_007582960.1:0-1156 GCF_000690725.1 Stegastes partitus
TGTACGAAGCAAGTTTGACATAGCCAGGCTTTCTTAGTGTAAGCCGGCTCGACAAAACCGAAATCCCCCAGCCACAGATCACGTGTATCACGAAGGTGGTTGTCAAATTTCTTTGTCAACTCAGACTTTCTGCTTTAAACTCGGTGCGCGTTCACATTAAAAGAGGTGTTTAGCGCATCACGTGACTCTTCTTCTGCACAAAAGTCAACGATCTTGAGCAGCTGCTTCAGTCAACACGTTGTTTTAATGGAGAACAATGAGGAATATGAAGAAAATATGATGGTAAAAAGTGCCGCTACTGCAAATGGTGCAAGAAAGAAATGCTGTTAGAAAACTGTTAGACATGTTCATATATTTATTTTACTGATGCAGCCGCTTATTTCCAACTGACAGCTGCACGTTAAAGTTAAACTTTAAACTTCAAAACCTGATCTTGTATTGAAGTGCATTTAGGTCTGACACTGTCCCATAATGCAGGAAATCATCTTAATTTTTTGCTATATTTTTTTTTTTGTTATTGATTGAATTTTCTCTGAAATAAACACCAGCAGAATAATCCATTTTCTGATCTGTGTTTTATCAGCTGCAGTACCAGCAGAATAAACGGACTTGACAACAAATCAGCGCCAAACATAAAAACATATTTGTGATTTCTGCATCACCAGCTAAATACACGTCTGTTTCCCATGGCAACGTGATGCATACAGTGTGTGATGCTGTAGCTACACGGCTTCATTCAGTGATATTAGTAACGCACAACTCAGCATGTTTACAGATAGAACACATTCCCTCAGCTGAGAATCTGTATCGCTCATAAATAGTTGTCAGGAAACGATCTGGTTAAAGGAGAGAAGCTCTTTCCAGCCGATTTAAATCCGAAACTCTGAACAATAACCTGCTCCTAACCAGGTTAGCTCCACAGCATCAGTTACCATGGAGATCTAGCAGGTTAAAAGAGAGCCACCTTTGTGACACTGAAACTCTGGCTTTAAGCTCCACATACCTAATAACTCACTAATCTGGCTTCGTACTACGGCCCTCTGTAAAGCTCTTCTCTGCTATGTTTTGTTTGTTTTTTTACATGTAGTTTGCAAACTCTGGTTTCACAGCTGCGTTTCCGGAACAGAAGGCTAATGCTAACATACCCACACACAAA
>NW_007582961.1:0-1155 GCF_000690725.1 Stegastes partitus
TGTGGGAGGAAGCTGGAGAACCCGGAGAGAACCCACGCTGCACGGGGAGAACATGCAAACTCCACGCAGAAAGATCCCGAACCAGCGACCTGCTGGCTGCGAGGCCAACTAACCAACTGCTCCACCTTGCAGCCTGCAGTGGGCTCAGTTTAACTTTATAAGATGTCATAATAATATTTTTCCACCTTCACTGGAGTAAGTTAGAAGACAATGAAAAATTGACCTGGCTGAAGAATTAGGTGTGTTCTCCATGACCTGGGACAGCTGAAGACATTTTTTACTAAATAATTGCATCATCACAATAAGCCAGCGGTCGTGATGTTATTAAACCTGCTTTAAATATACTGCAACTCTGCCAAATTAGGTACCACCGACGTGAAACACAACAAATGCAACATCCACTGTAGTCAAAGGAATCCTCTTCAGTAAATGTGCCACACTTGGCTACCTCGGTGCCCGTTGTGGTTTATCAGACATATGGTCTGATCCCAGTACAGGATCCTCCGAGGTGGAATGGGTGAAAGTGTGAAAATCTCTGGAACGTAGTTGAATTGTTCATAAATGAAACCATCCTAGTTCTTTGTCCAAATTAAAACCAGCCTCGACAAAGCAGCCTCTACCCAGCTCCAGCACCACCGTCTCCCAAAAATGACGTTCTTACACGACTACATTTACAAAGTTAAGTCTAGAACTGCAGCTAATGAAGATTTTCACTGTTGCGTCATCTGTCTATTTTCTGGATTGTCTGTTTTGCTAAATTACAAACTAGTAAAATTATAGCGAGAAACAAAGCATTCAAAGCACATCAAAAAATTATATTTTTACAAATTCATTTGTGAAATTTGCCATAAAATTACAAATATTTGCCCTGTAGTATTATTTTACAGATATTTGCTCTTATCTGAATGACAAATTATGTATATTAAGAATGAAAAATAGTTTAAATATGAATATTGGTCAAATCGATCCATTTCTTTATCCTCGGTAGGTCTTGAGGAGGCTGGAACCAGTCTGATAGTCAGGACCTTGTAGCTGTGAGGCGACACTGCTCGACACTGCCCCACCATACTGCCATCCATTATCTATACACCGCTTAATCCTCACCAGGGTCATGGGGGGCTGGAGTCTATCCCAGCTGACTTAGAGTGAAGGCAG
>NW_007582962.1:0-1155 GCF_000690725.1 Stegastes partitus
TGTCAAACACCATCTCCTCTTTCTTTTTACCATTTAACAGTTGGTTATTATCACACCAAGCAATCTCTAATTAATACTCTGAAATACAGACTAGAAACAATGGCGGCTGGTGAAAATTTTTGGAGGGGAGGCCCAGTCTGGAAATTACCTTTTTTTTTTTTAAATCAGAAATGAGAATATGAGTAACATCAGGCACAACTATTTACAGGAATGCAAACTGTCTACCTTTGGAGGATATTCTAATCATCATCTAATTTAACATTATCAAAACCATGCATCAGACTTTCATCAGTATTTACAGGATCTGTACAACTCAAACCACACAACATAAATAATGAAAAAAACACTATTCAGAGCTCCAGATTAACTTTTTCACTGGTAGCACCAGTACGATCCACTTTCTCATTTTGTTGCACCTCCCATCTGGTCAAAGGCAAAACATATGACTTTCTGAACATTTTCTTGCCCATAGACACCACAATTTACTGATGCTCCCTAAACGCCCCACATTGCAGGCTGTGGTAGCTGCTGTTTGGTGGCTGTGGTGTGCTCTGACAGGTATGTGACCAAAATGAATTTAAAAATAATAAACTAGAGCGTTCTTATGTCAGATTTGTCCGAGATTAAACTGAGTTACATGTATTCTAAATGTGGTCTTTTCTACAAACAGTCTCTTCCTCATTGACAGCGTGGCCGATGCATCAAGTCGTCACAACCACATACAGTCTATGGTCACAACTAGCTGTCATCTAGTAGAAGAGGCGGAGAAAGGCCATGTGACGGTGTCAGAAAGTGCAGTCGCAAAAGCAAGTAAAGATCAAATTAATTGGCTTACAGCAAACGTGGACGAGTCCGGGACGCACCAAGCTGCGCCCCGTGAGAAAGTCTGCAGCTGCCAATCAGAGTCCAGGCCGAGGTCACATGATCACGAAAAGTTTTTCGAGCTACATACACACTCATGTGGCCGGCGCCCCGCATCCAGGAAGTGTTAAATTAGTAAACACACAGTAAAGACTAATATTAAATCTGTTGATTATACAAATATTGTTAATACAGAAAAAGAACATGAACGTTATTATTAATTCTATTATTATTTTATTGTAATTAATTCAAATGTAATTTTACGTTTGAGAACTACTTTTTTTTAACCAGCCG
>NW_007582963.1:0-1155 GCF_000690725.1 Stegastes partitus
AATGAGGATTCCAAAGGTTTGAGAAAGTTTGAAAAGTTTTTTTTTGCTTTGTTTTTTTTTTTTTTTACCAGGGATGCACGATGTATCGGCGCCACATCGGCATCGGCCGAGTGTTTTTTCACTTGTATCAGTCTGATGAACAAATAGAACATTTAACTTTAGTGCCTTCGTCTTTATATTTGATATCGCTGCTATTTCACAGATGTTTTTATTTAAATGTTCCTGGACTTGACTGTTAAATATGTTAAAATATGTTTTACTTTTGTTGCATAATAAAGACTATGTGGTCTGGTTTGGACTTCTTTAGAATAGTTTTCACGTTCTCACAGTGCTTACTTTAACTCATTTTTTGGTGGGAACAAAAAACTGAATATCAACATCGATAATATCAGTTATCGTGATATCAGAAACATCGGATATCAGTATCGGCCAGAAATTTTAATATCGTGCATCACTGTTTTTTTTTTTACAAAAAGGTGCAAACAGCTTTTTGCATGTTTTCATTTCTTAAATACAAACTTCTAGTGACAATAAGAAACTCCTCATTTCTGGGATGCACGATGTATCAGCGACTACATCGGTATCGGCCAATATTAGTGTTTTTCCCCATGTATCGGTATCGGTCCAATGGACAAATTTAGCCGATGTGAAAAACCGATGATTGTCTAACTTTAGCGCCTTCGTCTTTATATTTGATATTGCTGCTATTTCACAGATGTTTTTACTTAAATGTTCCTGGACTTGAACATTAAATATATTAAAACAGTTTAGATATGTTTTACTTTTGTTGCGTAATAAAGAAGACAATATGGTCTAATTTCACTTAACACCGTACCTGCTAAGTTTATCTTAGCTGACTTTCCAGAAAATTGTCTTCATACCTGAAATTTGTTCAACATACAGCGACTTTCTAGGTCAGGGGTGTCAAACTGCGGTCCTCGAGGGCCACAATCCTGCATGTTTTAGATGTTTCCCTCTTCCTGATTCAAATGATCAGCTCATCATCAAGCTCTGCAGAAGTCTGATAACGATCCTGATCATCTGAATCAGGTGTGTTGGAAGAAGGAAACATCTAAAACATGCAGGATTGTGGCCCTCGAGGACCGGATGTTGACACCCCTGTTCTAGATATTACACCTAATAATCAGAAGACTT
>NW_007582964.1:0-1155 GCF_000690725.1 Stegastes partitus
TGCTTGGTTGTCTGTCTCTAAGTGTAGCCCTGTGATAGACTGGTTACCTGTCCAGGTGAACCTGCCTTCACCCTGAGTCGGCTGGGATAGACTCCGCCCCCCACAACCCCAGTGAGGATTAAGGTGTAGAGATGGACTACAGAGTGATAGCAAACACATACAAAACAAAAACAACTGATGAAATGCGATCAAGGACACAAAAAGCTACAAATAGATGCAAAGTGACGACAAACAGCTTCAGCAAAATGAATAAAAATATATGAAATATGACAAATCGATATGAAATGACCACAAAGAGGCTGTTTCTTGATACCATAAGTTTAATAAATGGGATCAGAACTCAAGTGTCGTCTCTCCTCTGCAGTCTCCACACCTTCAGGGAGGTTCCCCGGTTCCGGGTTCTGGTTTGTGGGGGCGACGGGACGGTCGGCTGGGTTCTGGGAGTCCTGGAGGCAGTGAGGCACAAACTGGTGTGTCGGGAGCCGCCGATCGGCATCGTCCCGCTGGGAACAGGTGACATCGACGCTGCCGGGTTCATTCATACCCTGATACGTCCGTTTGCTTTTCTTCTCGGTGCCTTCACTGGTTCTCCTGACGCAGCAGGACTGTCTCGTCCCTTCAGGTAACGACTTGGCTCGGATCCTGCGTTGGGGTCCCGGCTATAGCAGCGAGGATCCTCAACACATCCTGGTGTCTGTGGATGAGGCCGACGAGGTTCTGATGGACCGCTGGACCATCCTGCTGGACGCTCAGGACTTCTCCGAGGACGGGAAGGACAACGGTTTCCTGGAGCCACCAAAGGTCTGTTTGTACAAACCTGTAGTTACACTAAAGGAACAGAGTCTGGTTCAGACATGTCGCTCTAAGTTTAGATGGTTGGAGTTTTTTAATTCAGCTTGACACATAAAAAAAATGGTTAAATTTGGATCAGAGTTCCAAATGAGATCCACAAAAAGAAGTTGACAGTCGCACAGAGATCACTGACATCAGGACAACATGAACTAAAGTTTCCATCACCTGTAAGGATCATGTACATCAGCTGTTAGCTTCAGTTTCCAGTGACTCCTAAACTCTTCATTTTCTGGAATGTAATCTTTGAAGCACATGAATCTTTATCACACACACAAAAGCAATCATGCTTTTCAGTTCTTTCAT
>NW_007582965.1:0-1155 GCF_000690725.1 Stegastes partitus
CCTTAGGCCTTTGGTGCAAAACATTCAGCTCAGTACGAGTCTACCTTGTGATCAGAATTGCATTCATGCATGTTTCTCGCAATCCCAGAATTGTTGTTTATTTATTTTATTTGACCTTTATTTTACCAGGTAAAAATGTTTGAGAACCAGTTCTCATTTGCAAACATGACCTGGCCAAGAGACACCAGCAGGAACAAATACACGTCAATTACAGACACAAATAGACACATAAACATAACACAGAACACAATTTAACAAGTAAGAAGCATGGGAGCAAATGCATGTGAGTGAAAAACAATGTGCATAGGGTGTGTGTGTATAAGTATGTAAGTAAAATCCGGCGTGATCAGCAGGAGCAACAGTCAACTACAATCTGTTGGATTTTAAGCTTCAAGGTGGTGAGTGGAGTCAGAGTTGCAAGTTTGAGAGTGTTTTCTAAGGTGTTCCAGTCGTTAGCTGCTGCAAAGCGAAAGGAGTTACAGCCAAAAATAGTAGAAGTATTGGGGATGATGAGCTTGATATATTCACTATAGACCTAGTATGATAAGAATTATGGGCGACTTGAAGAAGAGAGGACAGGTAGGGAGGCCAGGATTGACTTGTAAACGAAATGAAACCAGTGGTGAAGCTGTCGAGTATGAAGGGAAGACCACCTCACCAATTTATAGAGGTCGCAGTGGTGGAAGGGTGCATTAGTGGCAAAGCGGATGGCTGAGTGATAAAGAGTGTCCAGTTTTTAGAGCACGATGCTTGGAGCCATTTTGTAAATGATGTCGCCATAATCCAGAATCAGGAGTATTGTCATCGTGACGAGGGTGTGCTTAGCAGCATGAGTGAAGGAGGCTTTGTTGTGGAAGAGGAAGGCTAGTCTGGTTTTGAGTTTAGGCTGAAGACTGTTGATGAATCCAGCCAGAAGCCTAGATATTAAAGGAATTGACGTACTCCACAGACGAGCCATATAATAATAAACATCCTACCTCTACTGAAGAACCATGTGGGGTAGAATGATGTATGATGTGTAAGAGTAGAGCGAAATGTTTGGACAATGCACCAGTTGTTCGCTTTAGCCTGCTGGTAAAGTTCATGTGTTTAAAGCTGCCAGTCACTGCAACCTTGTGCGATGTACAAACTCACACTACACTACATACTAAACTA
>NW_007582966.1:0-1155 GCF_000690725.1 Stegastes partitus
TGTCCGTAGGTGTGAATGTGAGTGTGCTTGGTTGTCTGTCTCTAAGTGTAGCCCTGTGATAGACTGGCGACTTGTCCAGGGTGTCCCCTGCCTTCACCCTGAGTCAGCTGGGATAGACTCCAGCCCCCCACAACCCTAGTGAGGATTAAGCGGTGTATAGATAATGGATGGATGGATGCTTGTGGTTGCTGTGGCAGTGACTGTGTTTTCAGGCTGGGCGGGGTTTTCCAGACGGGAGAGCGTTCACTCTCCTCCACACCTGAAGCGCATCGGCAATCAGCGCTGGATAAAGCCTGCCTCCACCTGTGCTCCAGCGCCAGTGGATTATCCTCCTCAGAGTGGCAACAGGTCAGCCGTGCTTTGAGAACTTCGTACTTTGTGATATTTGTTGTGTCAAATGTGTGTTTGGTCTGCGCTTTTTGCCAGAACATCACAGACGTAGGGCTGCAGGGTGGCGCAGTTGGTTAGCACTGTTGCCTCGCAGCAAGAAGGTTGCCAGTTCGCGTCCCGGTGGCTGCACTGTGGAGTTTACATGTTCTCCCCGTGCAGCGTGGGTTCTCTCTGGCTTCCTCCTACACAATCCAAAAACATGTTGAGGTTAATTGGTGATTCTAAATTGTCCGTAGGTGTGAATGTGAGTGTGCTTGGTTGTCAGTCTCTAAGTGTGGACCTGTGATAGACTGGCAACCTGTCCAGGGTGTCTCCTGCCTTCGCCCTAAGTCGACTCCACTCTAAGATAGACTCTAGCCCCCCACGAGCCTAGTGAGGATTAAGCAGTGTATAGATAATGGATGGATGGATCACCGTCATATTGTCGCCTCCCCAGCTCAGCTTTGGCAGCAGAACCCCGGTCTCAGTCATCTCGTCTCCGGGTCCCCGTCCCCCCCAGGATCCCCCTCACTCACTCGGCTTCCCTCACAAGCTTCCCGGTGTCCCTTGATTCCCTGCTGTTGTAAAATAAATCCCTCTTGTCTTCACTCCCAAACCCTGTGTTGCATTTTTGGATCCTTCCATCGACTGAACCCTCACAGGCAGTAGTCTGAATAAATCTTATTTTACATGTCTGAAATGAACAGAGATACTGACACAGTTCAGACTTTAAAAGTATCAGTGCGCGTGTTGTAGGGCAGCAACACAAACTGAAGCTTGTTGTAC
>NW_007582967.1:0-1154 GCF_000690725.1 Stegastes partitus
GGAGAGAACCCACGCTGCACGGGGAGAACATGCAAACTCCACGCAGAAAGATTCCGGTGCCCCCACCGGGATGCGAACCGGCGACCTTCTTGCTGCGAGGCAACAGTGCTACCAACTGCGCCACCCTGCAGCCTCAAAACATTGAAATACATTTAATTTTTATGTTTTACTTGTGTTTAATTCAGCTCAAAACCCACCAGTTGGTTAAAAAGGCATGTTCTGTTTTTTTTTCTTTTTTAATAATCAAAATTACATATTTTATCAGAAACCAGAAACCATAAAAAAAAAAAGTAGAATTGTCAGATTTTCAAATGGTCCTTGAACTAGTCATGTGCGTCACTGGGGAAAATACATAAATCTATCACTTAAAATCCTGTTCTTTCCTCAAAATCACTTTATTCTACATATGTCATTTCAGAATTGGCCAAGAATAAACAGTTTGGAATACCCAGATGCTGTAAAAAGCTTTTTTAAAAAATTTAAACAACAAACAAACAAAAAACATCTCCTTTGCACAATAGGAGCAACCGCTGTTATTAAGGAACCATTCAGTTGAACTGCAGGCATTGTTTATACAGAGCACAGAGGAGTCAAGTAGGGATATCTATCCTCTATATCTATCTATTATTTATAATATGTAGGGTCACCAATAACACCTGTGGACACTTGGAAAATGTTTTATAAATTGATTATGGTTTTGTTTTTGTTTTTTGGTAATCTAAATATTCAAAGAAACTCAACTTTTCTTTTGTTTGTGATTGCTTTTGCAATACAACTGTGTCATACGGCACAAAAGATATTTCTGAGTTCTCTCTACTTCTAGTCATGGTTGTGCTGTTTCCATAGGTGATGCAGGACTTTATATTGCAGTTGAAAATGAGCCCACAGTGAATAAAAAAGGTGTCGGGCAAAAAAACATCTAGAAACTGCTTGGAGTTCAGAGGGTTAAAAGAAACTTTGCAGCGTTTTATCCGTCAGTATTGATAAGCTAATACTCATAATCAGTCATTCAGTCAGTTAGGGACATTGCTTGAGAATGATGAATGCAGATACAGTCGTGACTTGATAATCCGAAACATCCGACAATCTGAAAACCTTGCTATCCAACAGGTTTTTAGGAAAAACGAACGGAACCCATTAGAAATAGCCTGAAC
>NW_007582968.1:0-1154 GCF_000690725.1 Stegastes partitus
AAACAAAAATGTGACTCATCTACACGAAATCAGCACATTGCAGCTTGGGCTACATCCGATACAGCCCGAATGATGTTAATGTGGTGATCTGAGTTCTTGTGTGTTTTGTGGTAAGTGTGTGATAGTGCATATGTGTGATAGTGCATATGTGTGATAGTGCATATGTGTGTGTGTGCTGCGGGCTGCAAGTCGTTTCAGGCTGGGCGGGGCTTCTGGACGGGACAGGACGCACCTGAAGCTCATCGTTAATCAGCTCTGGATAAAACCTGCCTCCACCTGTGCTCTAGTGCCAGTGGACTGTTCCTCCTCCGAGTGGAAACAGGCCAGCCAGTTGTCTTCAAAACTGTTTGCTAAGAGAAGTCTCGTATTGTGCTTTTGTCTGCGTTTATATCAAAGCCTCCCTGTCGGAGGACCCAGCCTTCTGCAGCCAAGCTCCAGCCACAGCAGCTCTGTCTCCCGGTCCCTTTGGAAACCTCTCCTGGAAAACCCTCCCTCACTCAGCAAACCTCACATGCTTCCTGGTGTCCACATAAATCCTTTTTGCTTCAAACAGAACCCCTCTGTTGCATTTTTGGATCCCGCCCAGACTGAAATCTTAACAATTAACACATGATAAAGTATTGATTTGGGGTTTATTACTTAAAGTTAGTTGTTTCCTACATGCAGGTAACATATAATATTACAGAGAGTAATAATATTACACTCCATATCGCTGTCAAATACCGTCAGCGTGCATGAGCAGTAACACAAGAAAGAAGCAGCAGAGATCACTTGTGCGCCGTGAGCAATGTGTCACCACCAGTCAATCCTGTGCCGTGATTTGCGTCACATGGTAGCAACATGCCGCTTTTTAGCTGCAATGCGACTGATTTCATGCAGATGGGTCACAAATAGAGTTGTTTGGCCACAATGACAAGATATATGACTGGGCGGTGAGAAGGTGAGGCCTTTAACCCCAAGAACACCAAACCTACCATCAAGCATGGGGGTGGCAGCATCATGCTCGGGGCTGTTTGGCTCCAGTACACAAAGTAAATGAAATAATGAAGACGGAGGATCACCTCCAAATTCTTAAGAAAAAATCAAAAGTCATCAGGCAGAAGGCTCTTGGATGCAATTGGGGGTTCCAATGAGTCAATTACCCCACATCAACA
>NW_007582969.1:0-1154 GCF_000690725.1 Stegastes partitus
AGGCAGGTTCACCTGGACAGGTAACCAGTCTATCACAGGGCTACACTTAGAGACAGACAACCAAGCACACTCACATTCACACCTATGGACAATTTACAATCACCAATTAACCTCAACATGTTTTTGGACCTTGTGGGAACCCAGAGAGAACCCACGCTGCACGGAGAGAACATGAAGGCTCCACGCAAACCGGCGACCTTCTAGCTGTGAGGCAACGGTGCTAACCACCGAGCCACCTTGCAGCCCAGTGCAGGCCCCTGTAGCTTCAAATGCATTGTAACACTTTAACCAATCAGACTGAGGTCAGATTGAGGTCTTAGCAACACTCCCTCCGTTAGCTAAGACGTTAGCTGCTAACGAATAGCAGCGTTAGCAGCAAAGACGACGGAAGAGAAACAAGTTTCTTCGGAAAATTTGCACGTTTTACAGTAAAATATGTCAAATTTTCCAAACATGCAGCTTGAAAGACAGCGTGGCCAAGACATGGTTTGTTTTTTCAGGGGAATATCGTGGTGAGAACCCTGATGTATGCGGTGTTAATGGAGACTTGTTGAATCGTTTAACTGGGTTTCTGTCTTTACTGATGGCATTTATTCTCACGACATGAGATCCTGTCTGTGATGCAGCGTCCTGTTATAATAATAACTGATTAGATTTATATAGCACTTTTCTTCCTCAAGGAGTAACTCAAAGCGCATTCAATCAACTGTCAGTTATTCATTCACACACATTCATTCTGGTGGTGGAAGCTACGATTGCTGCCCTGGGGCAGACTGACAGAGGCCTGGCTGCCATTCTGCACCTACAGCCCCTCCGACCACCACCTCAAACAATCCATTCATACGCATTCACACCAGGTAAGGTGGGTGAAGTGTCTTGCCCAAGGACACAATGACCATGACACAGGTTGTAGGGCGGAATCGAACCACCGACCTTCCAATCATTGGCCCACCCGCTCTCTTTCTGCATAATGCTGATGGTTTCTAAAGCCGTGGCATCATAATGACGGTGATAGAGATGTTTAATTCAGGTAGGACGCCACTGAAGGCCTGGGAGGAAAATTCACGGCCTCTGGTTTCACACGTATCCCCCGTGAAAGAGTTCCAAAACCACGTCTTCCATGTGAAAAGCACATATTTCACATGTAGTCCACA
>NW_007582970.1:0-1154 GCF_000690725.1 Stegastes partitus
GACCTCCATCACCTGTTGCATGTCTCCACCTCGGCACACAACGCTCATTCTGCAAACCTGTTTCTGTTCTTCTGTAGGTTTGTTGTCTTTTCAGTCTGCTGCAGCCAGAGACTGGAATGACTTACAAAAAAAACTAGATCTCCAAGCCGGATTACTGACTATTTTAAAGAAAAATGTAGCCGTCACTTAGACTGCCAGCTTGTCCTGGTGCATATTTTAGCTGCGTCTTTGTAAATACCTTGTTTTTATTGTATGTTTGTTTGATTTATTGTCTAGATTGTCTTTCAAATTTAATCTTGTTTTGTTTTTTAGCTCCCTTTTGCCAGGCCACAGTTGAAAATAAGAACTGTGTTCTTAATTTGTCTTGCCTGGTTAAATAAAGGCCAAATAAAAATAAATAAAATGATTACTGAATGATATCACCACCTGGATGGGCAGCTGCACCAAGCAGGACTTCTCGGCCCTCAAAAGGGTCCGTTCAGCTGAGGGGACCGTCAGGTTCACCCTCCCCAACCTGCAGGACATTTACACCCAACGATGCAGGTCAAGGACTGAAGATCCTGGAAGCTCCCTCTTTTCCCTGCTGTCATCAGGCCGATGCCATCGCTGCCTAAAGACTAACTGAGAAGATGAGGAAGAGTTTCTTCTCTCAGGCCGTCCGTTTGCTGAACTCTGAGCCTTAAACTGGACCATAATGCTCTACACACTGACACCTTTAAATGTTTTGCACCTTGTACAAAACATGTCACATGTTTCTTTTGCTTGATTTGATTAGATTTTATTTTATTTTATTTATCAATGTATATATATTTCTTGAACACTTTAGGTATCTTATTTTATTTTTGATTTTTTTGTACTTTATTTTATTGTATTTTATTTATTTATTTAGCAATTGGATGCAGGTACTAAGCGCATTTCACTACGCATTGTACTGTGTATAATTGTGTTTAAGTTTATCTTATCTTATATTAGAGACCAGATACACAGATGAAATGATGGAGTTAATGCCACAGCGATTTATATGTGCATTGGTGCTGGTTCTGTCAAGAAGATGCTAGGGTCTGTACATCCATCCATTATCTATACACCGCTTAATCCTCACTAGGGTCGTGGGGGGCTGGAGTCTAGACCAGCTGACTCAGGGTGAAGGCAGG
>NW_007582971.1:0-1154 GCF_000690725.1 Stegastes partitus
GCCAATTCACGCTAGAATTCACACAATTAGCGAAATGAAGATCATCTGAGTGCAATAAATGATTGTATAAGCATAAGTCAGGGGATAAGTCGTGGCAATTTCCAAGTCACGGAATATTTCCTTAAGTACAGTTAAATCCATCATTAAGAATTGGAAGGAATATGGCACATGTGTAGAAAGAAAACTGAGTGACCCTGAAAAGAGAGGCTAGTTAGGGAGGCTACCAAGACACTTATGATTCCTCGGTGACTGAGATAAGGAAGAGACTGCTGCCTGTTCTTCACCAATCAAAACTTTATGGGATCGTGGCAAAGAGGAAGCCACTGTTGAAAAATCTCATATTAAATCTTGACTAGAGTTCACCAGCAGGCTTGTGTGGGACTCAACTGGAAGAAGGTTCTTTCGTCTGATAAGAGCAAAGTTGAGATTTTTGGCCTTTAGACTCGATGCTACGTTTGTCAGACACCAAACACTGGACATCCTTACAAACACACCCTCTCCACTGTGAAGCATGGTGGCGGCAGCATCATGATGTGGGGCTGTTTCTTGACAGCAGACCCTGGAAGGCTTGAAAAGGTGGAGGGTGAAACGAATGCAGCAAGGTATAGGGGAATCCTGGAGGACAGAATGATGTAGTCTGCAAGAGTCCCTCACCTCAGTCCAGCCAGAACTTGAAGCAGAACTTCAGAAGGGCTGTTCACTCACAATCTACCCTTTGGGCGGCTGTGACTCAGGTGGCAGTGTGAGTCGGTCAATGATCGGAAGGTCGGCGGTTTGATTCCGCCCTGTAACCTGTGTCATGGCCGTTGTGTCCTTGGGCAAGACACTTCACCCACCCTGCCTGGTGTGAATGCGTATGAATGGATTGTTTGAGGTGGTGGCCGTAGGCGCAGAATGGCAGCCACGCCTCTGTCAGTCTGCCCCAGGGCAGCTGTGGCTACAATCGTAGCTACCACCACCAGAATAAATGTGTGTGAATGAATAACTGACAGTGTAAAGCGTCTTTGTGTGTCTAGAAAAGCGCGACATAAATCTGATCAATTATTATTTATTATTATTACCTAAACCGGACTGAGTTTGTCTTGTATATGTCTGCGATTCACAGTTTATGCATTTTAAAAGAAGAAAATGTTGTCATTTACAGAATATTACAG
>NW_007582972.1:0-1153 GCF_000690725.1 Stegastes partitus
CGAAGATAATCCGACGCAATCACAGAATCATGAAGCCAGTAAATATTGAAACAATCAGTCATCCTCCAGCTTCCTGCCTCCGCTCTGATTTCCACACTGAAGTCCATCTCCTGCTCATTTGGCAGCACAGACGCTGCAGTTAGCCAGAGACGGCCATGACAGTCATCTGTGTGTGTGTGTAGGTGTGTGTGTGTGTGTGTGTGTGTAGATGTGTGTGTGTGTGTGTGTGTCTATCTGTGTGTGTGTGTATGTGTGTGTAGATGTGTGTGTGTG
Organism: Stegastes partitus; assembly: GCF_000690725.1. Lineage (NCBI taxonomy): Eukaryota > Metazoa > Chordata > Actinopteri > Pomacentridae > Stegastes > Stegastes partitus. The sequence continues at coordinate 274 of NW_007582972.1, forward strand.
TGTGTGTGTGTGCTGCAGAAGGCCAAACAGGAAGCGTGTGTGTGCAGAGGGGAGAACTCGTGAGCGAGCGACAGGGAGGTAAAGGAGGATCGCTGGTGATTCCGCCGAGCTGCAGATGGCTGCTGATGTCACGCAGCGCAGAATTCATTTCGCTTGACATCTTTGATTTCTCGCTGTGACGCACGCAGCGAGTTTTCTCCTCTGAAAGATGGTCCCGAGGCTCAGCGGCGTCCTGATCGAGACCCCACGCCGACAGAACAAAAGCTCTGATGGGTATTTTGACGAAAACAACAATTAAAACATCAGCCTAATGAGCAGACATCGAGCACATTTACAGGCTCTGGTCTCGTTTTAAGGCCCTGGTCCTGCAAAGTCCAGTTTGCTCTGATTGGTCAGCGACCGCACATCTGAGTCCAGCAGAGAGACGTGCTACAGAAAGGCTTCTAGTCATTCTACTCCTTCACCAAGTGACGAGACTAAATATTTGCAGTTCGCATAATAATCTGAAGATTTGAAGATGCAGCCGCCATCACAGCCTGATTAAAGCAAGAGAGCTTTAAATGGAAAGCTGTGTTGTCATTCAGAGTGTTCACCGATCAGCTGCAGGAAAACATTCCACCTTCACAGGATTTCCTCTTTTCCTCATAAACTGCTGTGTTCACATTTAGCAGCATGTTCTGTTCAATCAACATGTGGATAAATACTGTAGAACCTGATGCCAAACCGGAGAATGACAGCAGCCGACTGTAACGGTTAGCACCGTTAGCGCCGTTAGCACCGTTAGCGCCTCACAGCTAGAAGGTCTCCGGTTGGCGTCCCGGTGAGGACACCCGGGATCTTCCTGCGTGGAGTCTCCATGTTCTCCCCGTGCAGCGTGGGT
>NW_007582973.1:0-1153 GCF_000690725.1 Stegastes partitus
CGTAATATTCTGACAATTAGCATGTGTGGGTGATACGGCCAAAAATATTTATCACAATATAAATGAGAAGATTTGCGATGACGATATAACTGACGGTATAATTCGACAAAATACTTCAAAAATGCACAACTTTATTGGTGCAAATAAAAAAAAGAAGTTTCTTTTCCATTTAGCAAGCAGCTGTGTTTGATGTGCATTAAAGGTATAATGTACCAAAATCAATAGTGCAGAAGTTTGTTTAATCAAAAGTCATTTCAAATGGAAGTGGGCTCACAAATCCTGAGCATAATAAGTGTCCATAAAACTCTGAAGCCAGTTTCTTTGGTCTCACCATCACGTCTGTTGGGGGAGTGTATAGCGGCGGGTGAATATTCAGACCGATGGGGTGGAAGCACTGCTAGCTGCTAATGCCAGTTTAGAATAGCGGTCATAGTTCTGTTTCCAACATTGAGTGGTGGTGGTGGCGGGTGGCGAACAAATAGTCAGATCTCAGAATTGCTATGCGGACGCCACCACATCCATCCATCCATCCATCCATTCATTCATTCATTATCTTCCGCTTATCCGGGGTCGGGTCACGGGGGCAGTTGGCAGAGCAGGTCATTCCAGACCTCCCTTCCCCCCGGCGACGCTTTCCAGCTCCTCCTGGGGGATCCTGAGGCGTTCCCAGGCCAGCCGAGAGATATAATCCCTCCAGCAGGTTCGGGGTCTGCCCTGGGGTCTCCTCCCAGGTGGACATGTTCGGAAGACCTCCAGAGGAAGCCTCCCCGGAGGTATCTGAATCAGATGTCCAAACCACCTCTACTCTGAGCTCCTCACCCTGACACCACCACAACAACCGAACAGTCTGATATCCGGGTCCGGCCCTACTGGGTCGCTCGATGCACTGCCTTCACCCTCCTCTTCAGTCACTGCCATGCTTCTCGCTCAATGTGCATGAGACCGGATGGAAACAACGGCACTGCGCGTTTCACTCAAATTTTATCGCGACATTTCAATTTCATATCATCCCCTAACATTACATCGGTATCACGGAGCTCGGTATGATACGGCCCAGCCCAATATGTGAATAGGAAAATTGTTTTGTTGCAGCAGCACAAGTGGTCCGATTTCAAATCATGAGGTTGGCAAAATGCAGTCGTGAAACTCCAGC
>NW_007582974.1:0-1153 GCF_000690725.1 Stegastes partitus
CATCGCTGAGGATGAAACCTGGGTCACACGCACAACCCTCCACACATACGTCTTCACAGCCAGGCGACCCGATCACTCCCAGACATGTCTCAGGACATGAGCTGACGCACAGGGAGTAGGAGCTGTTGGGTGGACAGGCCAGGGCTGCATGGGAGAACAGACGAATGGAGAGAGGGATGGATGGTGGGCAAAGGGAGGGTGGGAGAGAGGGATGAATTGATTAGTTTGAGGCAGTAGAAAGAATCCAAAGAGGGTAACTTAAAGACAATGATAAAAAAAGGGTCCTTCCTTTGTCTTTTGGATTGGATGATGGTGAATGTTGGAGCTTTTTTGAGTTTAATAGCACGATATTTTGATATAACATACAGACTTAACTTAGCAGTATTAAAGCACAAGAGGAAGCACCATCATCCTAACTATCCCAATTTTTCTTGTTTTCCACGATTTATCTTTATTTGCAACATTACAACATATTCTCTAGCTCTGTTATGAAATAAAAAAGGGCAAACAACCCTGTTTGAAAATTTGTTATGTTGAAATAATGAGAGCTTACGGCAGAACTCTGGTGTCCTCCACTGGTGGACCGTGGCTCCGGCTCTCAGGCATGCATCAGTGTAGGCCTGGAGTTGGTCACACAGCACATGCTGCTGGCCATCAAACTGACACATGTCAAACACACAATTCTGGAAGAATGGAGTAGGATCCACCACTTTGATACACTCCCTGGAATCGAGAAAAACATTTGTTCAGTTTAAGGAGGCCAAGACAGATGGCGTAGCACACTGAGAAGCTTGGTGAAACATGTAGGGAAAATAGTCACCATACGTGCACTGCTTTTGCTAAAAACAGTACCAGCTCTCCTAGAAACACTTTCAGAATACTTCTTCAAGCTCACGTAGGAACCTTCTTCCAAATACCTTGAAGAACTTGCTACATATACATCATATCTATACACATCATATTTGTTTAGATTCTGAATCTGTATTTCAGCATCATGATGATTTTAGATCAGGTACCCCTAAGCACTGTCGCTAAGGAACTGGAACATGTCAGTAATAATAGGGGGGAAAAATATAAAATTCTCACCTGAAGGGTCCAGTAGTATCTTGAATTTTGCCACACTTGTCTGGTTTTACCACCTCAGCTTCAAGTT
>NW_007582975.1:0-1153 GCF_000690725.1 Stegastes partitus
GCACATACATATTGAAAAAAGCACTTCCAACCTGTGGCTGACGCACAATAGGTCTTTGTTAAAGTAAGAACGGAGGAGGGCTTGATGCTGGAAGGGTAATTTGTTGTTAATATTCATTGTTTACAGTTGTTATAGTATTTAGTGTATTGTTAGAACACTACGCATCACTGGATTTCACCCCAATTGACCGGTGCGCTTGTACATGGGCCCATCAGTTGACATCAAAGGTAAGTAAGATCAGAGAGCAACCTGAAGTGACCCAAATCCGATTTTTTGTTTTTCTCCTATGCAACCTGTATCTGATCTTTTAATGACAGTCTGAACAACACAGATCCAATTAATGAGGAATATCCGAATATTTGGCGCAGTCTGGGGGACACTTCCACCCCGGGGCAGCGCTCCGATGGGTGGAAGTGGCCGGAACACACAGGCAGTACTTGGCTGCTGATGCCAGTTTAGGATGGCAGTCACAGTTCTGTTTCTAACATCGGCGGCGGTGGTGGGGGAGTGACAGTTACGCTCCACCGTTACCATCTGTGTTTACTTCTGCAAACACTGAGCACGATCGCTGCGCGTGGCGTTGTCGTGTCCTCTTCTGCACATGCGGGACTCTTTTGGGTCATGTGAAGTTCACACAGCAGATCACATACAAGTCGCATTTAATTGGAAATGTGAACGAACTCGCAAAAAAGTTGGATTTCACAAAAAAAATCCGAATTGAGCATTAAGTCCTGCAGTCTGAACATAGCCAATCTGTCAGATTGTTCAGTCAGATACAGATACAGATACACCGTTATCCTTATTTGTGACATAAAATGTCATGTCGGAATCCAAGGCTGTCGGTATGTTAAGGCTATTTTAATGGGTTCCGTTCGTGTTTCCTAAAAACCTGTCTGATAGCAAGGTTTTCGGATTTTTAAGTGTTGGATTATCAAGTCACCACTGTACATGTGGATTGAGGTAGTACATATTCGAACTGGAACACCAATCTCAAAACAGGGAAGGTTGACTATGACAGCAACTATGACTTATCGGGTACTTATAATACAGTCCTGACGGAACAGAACCAAAAAGAAGCTCAGTTGCCATCTACTGAAACACTGAGGATTACCATAACCTGGAAAACTGAGGATGTACAGAGGCAACATATAAG
>NW_007582976.1:0-1153 GCF_000690725.1 Stegastes partitus
CGAAACGAAATTCCCCGAAATTGATTCCAGGAATAACTTTTGCCCGTTTAAAGTCGTGGTCGGCTGATTGTTACGGCTCACGGGCCGAGCGTCGGCTAGCGTGGCAGATCATCACACCCCAGTGCAACGTGTTTGTTTGTTTGTCAATCACCTGAGATCTGATCACTGAGTTCTTCACACACTGTCTGTCCATGTTGAAGCCCGTGTAGCACCCGTACAACCACTCTAAATAGGACTTACCTGAGAATGGCGGGTGCTTGGGTTCGTTATAGTGACAGGTGGATACCACGAAGGTGCACCTAAGTAAGCGAATACTTACAACTAAATTAAAACTAGCAGATAACCGGTTTAATACTAATTAGACATCACCTGTATAATAATAATGGGACCCAGAGATAGCATAACGTTTGGGCAAAATAGAAAACACCCTTATTTAATGAACCGTTTGCAAAAGGGTAAACAAACAACAATTATTGCACAATCCAAATGTGTCTTTCTCAAAGTTAGCGTCCCTTGTTGACCCATCCCCATTAGCTTTTCCCACAACTCACATCAGAACACGATAAAACAATGCAATATGACAGAAAAATAGAACAGAAAGCGCGTGAAAAATCTCACAGCTAACCTAGTAGCGATGGTGTCGGTGGTGGGCCCACACACACTCTCACACACACACAGTACTCACGGCTCCAGAGTTCACGGACCGGACAAAACTCGGTGCAGGCCTGTTTGGCCTTTCAGAAACATTGGGATCGTTGACAACACTAGCAAAACATTGAGATCGGTGAAACATCAAAGGCGGGTGGCTTGAGTGCGATGCAATGGTACGGTAGATGTAGCCTAGCGTTAGCCTAGCTTTAACCCGATGGTTGCTTCTAACTCGCTCGCCTCCGTCCCCAGCTCACAACTCTGATCCACACAGGTCCCACGGTTGGTCTCCAATCTCGAAACTCACACGGGCTCGTTGCTTGCGACTCACGGGTCTCCGGTAGACTTCTTCGAGCCTTCCGCTCCGGGTTTTTCTTCAAGTCCGTGGCTTGTTAGTCTTTTTAGCAGCTCCCGCGCTCCGGGAAAACAAGAACCAAGGATTGAGTCTGCTCGGGTCCAGCGGGAAAACAAATGTCCTGCGTCCCGCTCAAAGTCTGAGGAGAAA
>NW_007582977.1:0-1153 GCF_000690725.1 Stegastes partitus
CACAGTCCAAAAACATGTTGAGGTTAATTAGTGATTCTAAATTGTCCGTAGGTGTGAATGTGAGTGTGCTTGGTTGTCTGTCTCTAAGTGTGGCCCTGCGACAGACTGGCGACCTGTCCAGGTGTCCCCTGCCTTCGCCCTAAGTCGGCTGGGATAGGCTCCAGCCCCCCCGCGACCCTAAAAGAGGATTAAGGTGTACAGAAAATGGATGGATGGATCTTAAGGCAGGGATCCCCAACTCTGGACCTCGTGAGCTACTGTCCTGCAGGTTTTAGATGTTTCCGTACTGCAACACACCTGACTCAAATGAATGGATCATTGTGTAGAACTTGACAACAGATCCATTAATCTGAGTCAGGTGTGTTGCAGTACGGAAACATCTAAAACCTGCAGGAGAGTAGCTCACGAGGACCGGAGATGGGGACCCCTGTCTTCAGGCATACTCAACATAACTTGTAAACAATTGCAGCATGACAAAACATAGGTGGAAACAGGACTTGGTGCTTTGTGTATATCTTTCCCTGTCACAAGCGGATATCTGCAGGAGGGAGGAACTGAAGGTGCTCAACAGTTGGATGCTGAGTGACAAGTTTCTGCACCTACGAGATAGTACAGGGGTGGGCACTCCTGGTCCTCGAGGGCAACAATCCTGCATGTTTTAGATGTTTCCCCTCCTCCAACACAGCTGATTCAAATGATCAGCTCATCATCAAGCTCTGCAGAAGCCTGATAACGATCCTGATCATTTGAATCAGGTGTGTTGGAAGAGAGAAACATCTAAAACATGCTGGATTGTGGCCCTGGAGGACCAGGATTGCCCGCCCTTGAGATAGTGGAAGAAGGCCCAAGGACACGGAGAAGCCAATCAGCTAGCTGCAACACATTCTGTGCTCATGCTCATGTAATAGTATAAGTACACTGGATCAGGGAGAGGCAGTCAGTCAGACTTGGTGCCCTGACATTACCTCTGTTGGTGCTAGGGTGAGATCCAGAGCTCTGTATGCTTATTCAACTATCTGCTAAACAAATACATTAGGCGAGACCTAAATATTTTCTCCTATTGCTTCATTAAACGAATGCGCAGGAGCGATCTCACACATTGTTTAATTTCTGGTAGATTGGGATTCAGCTCCGACAAGTAAATATGAGACTT
>NW_007582978.1:0-1152 GCF_000690725.1 Stegastes partitus
ATCAACTACAGTGTTTCCATGGAGTATAATGGTTGTGATCAGGTGTTTGAAGTATATGGAACCCTGGAAGGGACATGGAAAAGGAAAAGAAAAAAAAGGGAGAGGGGAAAAAAAATACAGGTATCTTTTGCGAGATCTCACAGAACTGTCTCGGGATCTCGCGAAAACCTATGGCAGTCTTGCAAAAGTCACATCAGTCTTATTGGATGTTTTGAGAAAACTGTGCCTCCTGCTAAGCACTGCTGGAATGTCGGCCGATTTTAAAATAAAACTCTCATATGGATGGGTGTCCTCCATTATTATGTCTCTATACTGCCAAAGAGACCCAGAAGTATAGATACTGATAGTTTACTTCTTCTCCTTATATTGATTTGGCAGTTGGCGTCCAACGTTCAGGTGCATTACTGCCACCTACCGAACTGGAGTTGCCTATCGTTTTGCCAGATCCCAAGAAAGTTTAGCGTGATGTCACAGAATATAGCTCTAATTTTTTTTTCCACTCCATGTTTTTTTTTCTTTTTCCATGTCCCTTCCGGGGTTCCGTAGAAACATGCAGTTTTGTGCGTTAAAATCATCATTTCAGAAACCTGGATAAACCTTTGCCTGAGTTTTGAGGAACTGAGATGTGCCTGGTGCAATATTCTGAAAGAAACAGAGATACTGTTTGTGTACATCTGATCCAGATTACTGAATACTATCGACTACTTTTAATGTAATAGAAAAAAAATAAATAGGAATCTGACAGTGCAGATACTCAGTGTTTATCATGACCAGATTCTCTGTTGATTCTCCTGCAAACATGATGGACCAAAACATAAAGTAAATCCTTTTGTTAAAAGTTGGTAGCACTGTTGCCTCACAGAAAGAAGGTCGCCGGTTCACAGGGGGGCACTGGGATCTTTCTGCATGGAGTTTGCATGTTCTCCCCGTGCAGCGTGGGTTCTCTCCGGGTTCTCCGGCTTCCTCCCACACAGTCCAAGTCCAGTTGAGGTTAATTGGTGATTCTAAATTGTCCGTAGGTGTGAATGTGAGTGTGCTTGGTTGTCTGTCTCTAAGTGTGACCTGTCCAGGGTGTCCCCTGCCTTCACCCTAAGTCAGCTGGGATAGACTCCAGCCCCCCGTGACCCTAGTGAGGATTAAGCGGTGTATAGA
>NW_007582980.1:0-1152 GCF_000690725.1 Stegastes partitus
ATAGACTGGTGACCTGTCCAGGGTGTCTCCTGCCTTCACCCTGAGTCAGCTGGGATAGACTCCAGCCCCCCCGCGACCCTAATGAGGATGAAGCGGTGTATAGATGATGGATGGATGGATGGATGGGAATGGAGAATGTGAGCACCATGATGCTTGTGTGTTAGTGCGATATGTTGGAACAACAAATAGAAGAGCAGCAGTTCCTCAAGTTGCTCGAGTGTCAAACAGATCTGGTCTACAGAGATGTGGGACAAAGTGATAATGTCAGATGGGTCATTTATTTTTTTTGCCATATTCTCAAAATATACAGGCCTGAATGTTTGACACCTACAGTGAAGGGATCTAACAATCAGAATCAGTTTTATTGCTAAGCAGATTTTCACATACAGTGAATCTGACTTGGTGTTTTGGCGCATTACAGTAAACACTAACATGCAGAAAATGTTTTTAAAAAAGGATAATGGGTTTATAGAGAGTTACAGGACACATATGAAGCAAGTGTAGTAAATCCAAAAAGTCATTTAAGTAATAAAAAGTAATAGAAATATTCCCAATGTGCAAGTATTTGCAAATTAATCACCTGAGAATGTGTAAGGTTGCATTGTATGCTATGTAAACAATTTTCAAATGTGCAAAAAACACAATTTTTTCTGTTTAAAAAGCTGTGAAAGATGCAGAGAGTCAGTGTCTGTTGTGGGCTTTGTTGAGGTGGTTCTGTTTTGCTGTAGGGGCATTCTGATGACGTGGTTTGGGTCCATTTGTCTCCTTAGAGAGGAAAGGATCCCTGCAAGCTAATATAAAGTCGTCCAGGTATACAAGCTCCTCATCCACAGGACACAAGGGAAGATGATGTGATTTATTTGTTATGGCCTTCACGGTCAACGGATCTTACATCAACTGAACAATTGTGGCAGAATTTGAATCTGCATGTTTGACAGCACTCTCCAATACCATCATCAAAACACCAAAATGAGGGAATATCTTTAGACAAATATTGTTCCACATGCTGGAGAATGAACCTCAAGTAGCTTTGAAGATGTTCTGGTGACACATAAACACCTCAATAATGTACTTTTTCTATTATTTTCCTTTAATTTGTCACCTGTCACAAGATTCTGATGAGGAAAAAGAATTCCTGTAACTCAGAAAAAG
>NW_007582981.1:0-1152 GCF_000690725.1 Stegastes partitus
AAACCAACTAATTCGATTCAGTTCCATTTTAATGGTGTCGATCAACAACACAAGTAATCCCACATTGTAAAGTCAAAACTTGAGCTGCAACTAATAATTTTTTGTTGTTGTTTATTAATCTGTTGACTAGTTTCTCCAATAATCAATAACTTGTTTGGTCTATAAAAGGTCAGAAAAGAGAGATAGATGTCCATAAGTGTTTCTAAAAGACCAAAATAAAAAATAATAACATCTTGTTTTGTCCAGAACCCAAAGATATTTAGTTTAATGTCATAGAGGTGAAAAAAACCCCAGAAGATATTAAAATTGTAGAGGCTAAAACCAGAGAATTTTGACTTTTTTCTATAAAGAAAAAAAAAAAGACAACTATTATTAAAATATTTTGAAAATAATTTAATATGTAGTTGACGGCTAATCAATTATTGGTTGGTACTTCAGTCAAACCCTCACAGTATTCATTGTTGGTATTTCGTCAATTAGTTTCTCGATTCATCACTCGGGTGTTTGGTCTATAAAAGGTCAGAAAAGAGAGATAAATGTCCATAAGTGTTTCTAAAAGATCAAAATAAAAAATAAAAACATCTTGTTTTGTCTGCAGCCCAAAGATATCTAGTTTAATGTCATAGAGGTGAAAAAAAAACAGAAAATATTAAAATTGTAGCGGCTAAAATCAGATAATTTTGACTTTTTTCTTTAAGAAAAAAAACAAAACAAGAGAAACTGGCAGCTTAAGTTAACATAAGTTAATAAGTTAGTTAGTTATAAGTTAGTAACTTAATAGCTGGCACTTAAGTTAATATGCAGCTGACAGCTAATCAATTAATCGCTCCAGTCAAGACTCCACAATTTTAATTATTGATTATTTTGTTAATTAGTTTCTCGATTCATCACGAGGGTGTTTGGTCTATAAAAGGTCAGAAAAGAGAGATAAATGTCCATAAGCGTTTCTAAAAGACCAACATAAAATAAAACATCTTGTTTTGTCCACAACCCAAAGATAATTAGTTTAAAGTCACAGAAGAAAAAAGAAATCAAAAATTATTTAGACTTAAGAAGCTCAAATCAGACAATTTTTCACTTTTTCCTAAAAAAAAAAAAAAACAACAAAAACACTCAGTTATTATAGAAATAGTTGGTAATAAATTCAATAAG
>NW_007582982.1:0-1152 GCF_000690725.1 Stegastes partitus
GTCCATGGGGGGCTTCTTACTCATTACACTTTCAAATATTATGAGAATGGATGAACCTTGGAGCTTGTAAATTTATAACCTTAGAAAGCATTACAGAAGCAATTTGTTTTTGCAGACAAAATGGTACAGCAGCATACCTCAAAGCCACTTCTTTTGATTTCTTCCCCCCAGTAAAATGATTTCAATACTATTTACAGATTAGTAAAGCCACTCTCATCTAAGAAAATAAATTATATTCAGTGCAGGAGGAGAATTTCAACGTAGGAGCTCTTACGCCATTTTTCCCAAATATATGTTTTGAGAGATAATTGCGTTGCTCCTTAATCTAGTGCTTTGCCTTGAAAATAGAATTTCAGTGAATGTGGAAACAAATGTCAGATGTGAGTTTTCATTCATTTAGTAACAAAATCTATCCTTAAATACAACTTAAATGTGCCTGAGAATAGCAGTCGAGTACACTTGCATAAAATGTAAAGAAATTATAGTTTTTCTCAGTGGCTCTGGTACATTTCTCAAATCATCCTTGACATTTGCAAAGCAGTAAGTGCATTTCTCAAAACAATCTGTACGAACAGCAAAACGCTATGGATTACCTGCAAAAGGCAGTTACTTGCTCAAAATCCTTAGTTCATCTCTCAAAACTAAATATCTGTGTCAATGTCAGTGCCATCAGAATGACAAGTCCTTGTGTCAATGTGTACGGATAAGACACATTGACATCAGATGTTCTGATGTAAACTATGGCTAAAGTCTTGATGATAATTATTGTAAATTGTGAGGTGCATCTTAGTGTCTGTGGGAGATTGATTGCAAGAGACTGGACAGGATTCACATTTACACTTTTACTGTTTGTACTGTAATTTGTTGACAGACCATGTCATTGCGATACAGAAAGGAGAAAACAGCACTGCACAGCACAAAGAAAAAAACAAAAGTAGAAATGTGAACATAGGACAACCTCCTTAGGGAAAACTGTACATGCAGTGCTGTAGGAATTACAGTGCAGTCCTTCTCTATACCTGCCAGTTGATGGTTCATAAGATGCACCTTTGAGCTATTTCAGAAAACTGGTTGATCATTGATTGATCTGTGTAATGCTACACACATTTCCCTTCATTAGAGAAAGTCAAGATTCACCTGGGAGCAACTTAC
>NW_007582983.1:0-1152 GCF_000690725.1 Stegastes partitus
CTTGTCCAGACTGAATCAAGTTGTTACAATGTCAACTTCCCAGTCCTTTTCGTGTATCTGGATCAGCAATTTTTTAAATGTTTCCAGTGCAATTATTATGTTTTTAATACCGATAGAATAGCATGCCAGCAACACCATGATAGTGACACACTAAAACTGTCAACTATAAACATCACAGTAAACCACCTTTCAGCAGGCATTAGTACAGGGGTTCTCAACTGGTCTCACACTGGGACCCACATTTTCCCATGGTCATTAAGTCGCGACCCACTTTTTCTTAGAATTCAATCTTCAATATATTTTCCTGTGCAACATGTATTTCAGAGCATATAACCATGCACAGTAACTGGACCATGATCACTGCATGTACAAAACTGCACAAAATAAATAAGGCCACAAAACAGCGTATTTTCACTCCATTTTGAGCAAATTAATAAGACACTAAGGAGGAATATTCGGAGATCAAAAATGATATTCCGATTCCGATGTTACGTTATTCGGGTCCAGCCTTAGTATGAAATACACATTTTAAATACTACTTGCCATCTTGCATCCCGACATCAACACAAACTTAAAATGAACGTCAAACAAACTACGGTTACCGTGTCTGTCAAAATAAACGTTTTTTTCAAAATAAAAAAACAAGTCCAACCTGAGACGCACATTATATATTTAATTTTTGACCAGCTGTCCACGACCCACTTTCGGGTCACGACCCGCCAGTTGAGAACCCCTGCATTAGTAAATCATCCTAATTTCCACTTTTGTACATCCATGTTGATTAGAACCATACTTGATTATCTGTGGAATCTTCCAATTGATGAATAATAGATAATACAAATATTGTAATGTATGACATCAATGGACAGTTTCTCATCTACAACTACAGCTGGGTGGTATCCACACGGAGAGCAAGAAACAATCCAAAGTTGCCATTGGTAATGTCTTGTCATAACAAACATAAGAAAGTTATATCCTTTACCTTTACTCGAACATCTGACTTCGAAAAGGTTAATATGCTTAAACTTGCTACGGGATGCCCTGATAGCTGCAGTGGTTTGGGCTTGATTCTAACCCAAGGCCATTTGTTGCATGTTTCCCCCTATCTCCACCATTTCCTGTCTTCCTTTGGCTGTCTGTACAGTAAAGCCT
>NW_007582984.1:0-1152 GCF_000690725.1 Stegastes partitus
AGTTAATTGGAGGCACACCTGTGGATGTATTTTAAGGCACACCTCCAGCACGCTGCTTCCTTTTGTGACAACATGGAAACTCTAAAGAAATCAGCCAAGATATCAGGAAGAGAATTGTGGACCTCCACAAGTCTGGTTCATCCTTGGGTACAATTTCCAGATGCTTGAAGGTTTACACCATGGGAATGTCCAGCCATCATAGCGCTCAGGAAGGAGACGGGTTCTGTGTCCCAGACATGAGGTGTGCATATCAACCCCAGAACAAAAGCAAAAGACCTTGTAAAGATGCTGCTGAAGCTGGTCAGAGAGTCATTATCCACAGTGAAACCAGTCCTGTACCGGCATGGACTGAAATGCTATTCAGAGGAGGAAGACATTACTCCAAAAGCAACATTAAAAAAAAAGCCAGATTACAGTTTGAAAATGCACACAGGGACAAAGACCTTCATTTCTGGAGACATGTCCTGTGGTCTGATGAAACTAAATTGAACTGTTTGACCATGATGATCATCGTTACATTTAGAGGATAAAGGGGGGAAGCTTGCAAACCTGAGAACACCATCCCCACTGTGAAGCACGGGGGTGGCAGCATCATGTTGTGGGGGTGTTTTGCTACAGGAGGAACTGGTGCACTTCACAAAATAGATGGCATCATGAGGAAAGAACATTATGTGGAAATATTCAAGACATCAGCCAGGAAGTTAAAGCTTGGGTAAAATGGGTTTTCCAAATGGACAATGACCCTAAGCTTACTGCCAGATTAGTTACAAAGTGACTTCAGGACAACAAAGTCAATGTTTTGGAGCGGCCATCACAAAGCCCTGATCTCAGTCCTGGAGAAAATTTGTGGGCAGAGCTGAAGAGGTGTGTGGAGCAAGGAGGCCAACACACCTGACTCAGTTAAACCAGTTCTATCAGAAGGAATGGGCCAAAACTCTATCAAACTATTGTGAGAAGCTTGTGGAAGGAAACCCAAAACATTTGACCAAAGTCATACAGTTTAAAGGCAATGCTACCAAATACTAAGGACTTGTATGTAAACTTCTGACTTTGAAGAAAATAATAAAAAATTCTCTAAAATTGTCAGATTTGTGACTTAGAACCCTGAGCGTGATGAAGTGTTTCTTTTCACATTGAGAGATTTTTGTGACA
>NW_007582985.1:0-1151 GCF_000690725.1 Stegastes partitus
CTCTTTATTGTAGTCATGAGCAGAAAACTTATAGAGACCAAATGTCATGAACTCCCAGAGCACAGAACAGGTGGACACAATTGCACAACACAACTAGGTTCAGGCAAAAAGACAGGTTTATTTTCAGGCAGGATTCGGTGCACAGGCGATCAGTCGAGAGACGAAAAGGCAAGGTTGAAGGCAGAAAACAAGGTCGTACACAAAACAGACTGTGACGTCACTATGATACGCTGGGACGAGGACCGTGAAGTACAAAGAACTGGCAACAGGGTGAAGCACAAGCGATGGAAGATGGGAAACAGGTGAGGAGAACAATCAGGGAGCAGGTGTGACGAGACAGGAGGAGGGCGTGCAGGAAGTGAACCTTATACAGAGACAGCAGGTTAGTGATTTCAAAATAAAACAGGAAAGACAAGACATGAAATGTGCAAACATAAAACGGAAACATGTATTACGTTCTAAATGTACTGACTGTGGTTATTGCTGTGGGGTAGAAGCTGTTTCTGAATCGACTTGTCCTTGTTCTGGGTGATCTGTACCTTCTGCCAGACGACAACAGTTCAAACAGGTAGTGACCAGGCTGTGAAGTGTCCTTCATAATGTTCTGGGCTTTTAGGAGACAGCAGTGACTGTGCAGTTCTTCCACAGTGAGGAGAGAACAGCCAGCGATCTTCTGGGCCGTGTTGATGACCCTCTGGAGCGCTTTCCTCTGAGCCACCGTGCAGCTGGTGTACCACACACATATGCAACACGATGGTATACTCTCTATGGAGCACCAGCAGTCTCTGGGTGATGCTGTTTCTCCTGAGCACCCTCAGGAAGTGCAGTCTCTGCTGGGCCTCTTCCAGCAGCTCACACGCTTTGAAGAGTTCATTTGCAAAAACAGATAACTCTATTTTTGTAGATTTTCAGAAAACTTATTTTTTTGTTGTTGTTTGCTTGAGATAAAATCAATCAACTGAAGTTGACTCAGTAGAAATGACAAAAATAGAGATAAGTTAGGTTTGATTGATATATTGCCTCATGTAGACGATGGAAAAGTGGGTTTTCTGAAGGTTTGTGAAGACGGAGTTATCTGTTTTGGCAAATGAACTCTTCGTTTATGGCTCCTAAGGCGGCCACTTGGTTTCAATACAAGCCGCTATATAAAG
>NW_007582986.1:0-1151 GCF_000690725.1 Stegastes partitus
CTGACCAATCGCTGCTCCTATGGCTCCGCCCCCCTCCGACGATTTTTGCGTCACTGGCTCCAAAAATCCAAGATGTCAACCAGGAAGCAGCAAAACCCTGACTTCATTTTCTCAGTGCAGAAACCAACGGGTGACGTCACGGAAGCTACGTCCAACTTTTATACAGTCTATGGTGGACACTAAGGTAAGCTACAGATAAACATCTTGCTCAGTATCTACTCTCTGGAGGTTAATACAACGTTAATTACTTGCGAGAGTGCGAAGAGTGACATCACGTGCAGCACAGATATGTAGAATAAAGGCTTTTATTATGCATATCTATGACGTCCAGCACCAGGCTCCAGGTCAGAGAGTCAGAGGAGGGCCGTCTTGGAGAATAGGGCAGTGACTTACCGGAGGAAAGGTAGACTTATTAGTTTAAGATAGCTCATAATAGATTTTACAAGTTAAATAGACTTTGGCAAAACATTGCTGGCCCGCTAAAGTTACGTAACACATCGGTATCTTAAGTTAATTGGGCCCAGTGGCAACTCTGTGTCGCTAACGTGAGTAAACTAACTGATAGCATTAAGTTAACATCTACGCACCATGATGGAACTGATGACTGCATCTTCAGATGAGCTGGTTCAACTATTTCTCTAAGAAGAGAAAGACACCTGATGAAGATGACGCTAGTCAGGTATCATTCGCCTTTTACTGACTCATAAACGATGATGGTTCGGTAAAAAATAGTGTTACACTGTAATCAGATGTGATGTGAGTGTAAATGATCTAACGTTAATGTTTTATGTAATCGTATAAGACAAGTAACATTAGACAGGGAGGAGCAGTGGACAGCAGCAGACATATAATAATATATCATCAGACACAAACTAGAAACAATTTAAAAATGATTAGTGTGTAGAAAATTGAGAGAAACAATCTCATTATTGTTTCTGTTTGTAGGTGCAGACTGACTAGAGAAACAGGCTTCAGGGGGATCACATTGCAACATGTATGCTGCTGAGCCTCTCAGAGAATTTCCCTCCAACAGAGCCTTAGAGCTCTTTTATACGAAACCCAGAAAAATTAATTGTTCTGAGCCTGGGTCCAAGCTTTGCCACTGATTCTGCAGCCCCATCAAGAAATTATTATTTATTGTTTTTATTTTT
>NW_007582987.1:0-1151 GCF_000690725.1 Stegastes partitus
AAAGACTTTTTAATAGCACATAGAACTCAATTCAACACGAACAATGATAAACAATGCGCGCTAATTAATTGACATTTATTTGCTGCATTATTTCTTTCTTTCTTTTTTTGTTGCCGGTGCTGTACATAACAATAAGTAATATTTTTAATCTGTGAACATCATCTAGACTCACAGAAGTGGAAGAATGTCGCCGATTTAAAAGAAATAATACGTCAGATTTAATTAAGTTAAGTTGCTGAACTGAGAAGTCACATAAGGTGCAGAACAGAACGTAACATATATATAAAAAAACGATGATACTGTCTGTGGCAAGAAAGAAAACATTCAGGACTCCTGTAATGAAACTAAAGACTTTAAAACCTATTCAGGACTTTCACGTTGTCGTACATAGAAGGTCTTTCAGGGACCCCAAGAAGGAACACGTGCAGAGGTGGGAAGTAACACTCATGTAGATTTTGCAGCTGTCTGTACTTTACTTGAGTACTTTTACTTTTACTCCCTACATTTGAACACAAATATCTGGACTTTCTGCTCCTTACATTCTCTAAACTGGCTCATCACGAGGACGACGACGTGACGTAAAAGACGTAACAACAAACATCTTCATCTTTCCCAGCAGTGTGCAATCTGTCACTGAAGCTCAACACAGCCCTGCCTGCCAGAGTCTGATGTTCAGACCCAAAAGGGCCCGTCTTCATTCAGAGAACTTTGAGAACCAGCTTCTGCTGAGGCGCAATAAAAGATGTTGGTAGTCTTGAAGAGACGAGTGTTTCCATGTTGATTATAAAGTTTAATGTTTATAATGAAATGGAAAACTGTCCAGTGATGTGTTTCTCTGTAGCAGCACTGTGCAGCTTCTTACAGGATGAAAACATCACGAGGAGAACATGGAGAGTCCACGTAGAAAGAACCCGGTGCCGCCCCTGGGATGTGAACTGGTGACCTTCTTGCTGTGAGGCGACGGTTAAAGACAGAATCTCCATCCATCCATTATCTATACACCGTTTAATCCTCATTAGGGTCATGGGGGGCTGGAGTCTATCCCAGCTGACTCAGGTTCACCTGGACAGGTAACCAGTCTATCACAGGGCTACACTTAGAGACAGACAACCAAGCACACTCACATTCACACCTACAGACAATTTAGAATC
>NW_007582988.1:0-1150 GCF_000690725.1 Stegastes partitus
TGTAAGGACTCCTCCTCAGTTGTAGTCAGATTCATGTTTGTGGTACGTGAGGTTACATTGCTACCTTCAACATTAATTCATTGCAACAAACTGTCATTTGCTTTGTTTGGAATCTAACTGCAAAGGTAGATATGATTTTAGTATACACCACATTATCCTCTGTAGGGTCACGGGGGGCTGAAGTCAATCCCAGGTGATTTACGGTGAAGGCAGGGGACACCCTGGACAGGTAACCAGTCTATCACAGGGCTAGACTGAGAGACAGACAACCAAGCACACTCACATTCACACCTACGGACAATTTAGAATCACCAACTAACCTCAGCAT
Source organism: Stegastes partitus (assembly GCF_000690725.1). Lineage (NCBI taxonomy): Eukaryota > Metazoa > Chordata > Actinopteri > Pomacentridae > Stegastes > Stegastes partitus. The sequence continues at coordinate 329 of NW_007582988.1, forward strand.
GTTTTTTGGACTGTGGGACAACCCAGTGAGAACCCACGCTACACAGAGAGAACATGCAAACTCCACACAGGAAGACCCCAGGCCCAGATTCAAACCCAGGACCTTCTGCATCAAAGCGTCTAAGAAATAAAATAGGTGTAGCATTTGCAGTGCCAACCTTATAATATTAGTAAGGTTTTTATCCGCCATCACAGGAGAAATGCTTGCAGTGTAGTATATAAAAGACAAAAGACCACTGAGACCAATGATCTGCTCAGATTCAAGCTCATCACTGACCTGTTTACAGAAGAGTTAGTCAGTACTGTATAGCACACCAGACATCTTGATAGAAATACAGCAGACATCACACAGAATTCAGTTGATGGGACTTACAGTAACATTATAGTTCAACGTGAAGATTAAAGAAGAAAAAACAAAAAACGTTTCAGTCAACCTTTTCATGACAGCATAATTCCTCAAAGTGTGCATCAACATGAAGATGATCAGAGGTGTGGAGAGTGGGCCAGAATCTATGTCTACCAACTAAAGGTCACCAGGTGTAAAACCGATGTTTTACATGCACAAGTCACAACTATACACACGGTTTTATTCTTTTCACACAGATAATGTGGATACAGTTTTAGTACTGTACATGTAGCTAGACAGGAGAGTAAGCAAATGACAGTGAAAACAAAACAACAAACGCACATATTGAATTAGACCTAAATTTATATAATTTTATGGTAACTCTACAACACATGTTGTGCAAATGGCAAGTACTTGATCTACAAAAGTGAAATTTAACACTGTAATATTTAAATTTAACCCAATTCCTAAGTAAAA
>NW_007582989.1:0-1150 GCF_000690725.1 Stegastes partitus
ATATTCTGCTCCTCGGTGGTAAAGTGAGCCGCTCTGCGGCTAGACTTGTCCATAGTCGTGATTGGTCAGAAGCTGATAACGCCACCCATTTTATGTGCACATGCTCATACTCAGATCAGACAACCCTGAGTTGACTTAACGAGTTGACAACCACCGTTGTAGGACCCAGCTTATGGTGCGCATGTAAGCCCCACATTCGGACTGTGCTTTGGCAACAACAGGATTGTGGGCGAACCTGGATCAGCTGCTTGGAAGGAAGCTATGCTCACCACTATACCACCATCACTGTGAGAAGGGTGGACCACACTGAGGTCAAGCTTCCAAGGACCAGGTATCGTCAGGCAGCATGCAAGTCCAACAGCATTCAGAGGGACACTTTTTGATGTGTTGTGGCAACCTCTGCCACCTGCTTAGCCACGCCCACCTGGACTCTGACCTCTGACATCACCAAGATGACTTGTCAGTAACCAAGCAACAGACACTTGCTGATTCAGCTGCAGCAATAGATGATGGTGAAGTCAATCAATCAGCTGTAGATCAATCATTAGGTCAAAGGTTTTATGATGCAGATGTTATTGATTGATATTAACCATTTATATACCAGTCCTGTTCTTCTTCTTATTTCCATCTTTATGCTTCTTCTTCAAACAAGAAACTTAACATTGGAGATGCCAGGGATTGAGCCCGGGGCCTCATACATGCAAAGCATGCGCTCTACCACTGAGCTACATCCTCTGCAAACATCAAGACCACAGTAGAGGGTGTCTTCCAAAATTCAGTCAGTTGGGCATTATAATCACAAGGTGGTATGTCACAGTTAGATGCATAACGCATTAAACAGTACATACATTGTGAGGGCAGGTGTTGTACGTACTTAAAGTATGAAGAAAAAGAACATCATTATTTCTGTTGATTGTTGAGCAGAAGCCTTCCTGCTTTGTTGCACTCTGCCACCAGCAAGGTCAACAAGACTTCAACTCAGATCACTGAACTTGAACTTGAATCCCTGGATTCAAAGTCTAGAGTGCTGACCATTACACCATGGAACCTCCTCCATTGTTCTTCACCTGCTGGTCAGCTGGGTCCTTTATGTGTGGAGTTTACATGTTTGTGCTGTGGCTGCATAGATTTGTTGGTGGGTGCTCTGGCT
>NW_007582990.1:0-1150 GCF_000690725.1 Stegastes partitus
CTTTGCTCTTCCTCTCCTGTTCCTCTCCTCACCTGCTCCTCACCTTGCCTCCTCTTATTCTCCTCTATTCTGCTTTCTTTACATCTCTTTCATCCATCCTGCTCAGACTGTCCGACTGGGCAGCAAGCCCCTCCCGCTGCACTTTGACGCTCCCTCTCTCTCTCATCCGTGGTCTGACTCTGTCCCCCCTGGACCAGCGGGCCCCTTCCTCCTCATCTCTGCTACCTGACGGCAGGTGGAATCTCTCGCCTCGGCCTCTCTGTCTCATCCTCTCTGACGGAGCCACTAAACTCGTCCGTTTCTGTCAAACAAACTCGTGTTTTGTCAGGATTTTTATCACAGCTAATGGCTATTAAGAGCTAGCTAAATAACGTTACAAGGCCGACAGACGTTGGCTCCGCTGTTTCTTACCTCGCTCTACGCTGACTTTACTAGTTCCAGCTTCGCTGTCACAACCTTTTTTAAAGTATTTTTTAAGCAAATCTCTCAGGCCTCTATTTTCTTCCTCTCTTTTTCTCTTCTTTTTCCTTTTCTGAGCACCAGACTTCTGCTGAGCGGACATTTTGTGCTGAAGTGCAAAATCCGAACTTCCCGTATAAGGACATCAAACTTTGATCAGGGGCCAAACCATTTGATGTTGGAGGTGGGGGTGGAGGGCAACTCCAAAGATATGAAGGACAGTTCAGACGAAAACAAATTAAAACTTTTAACTCAAATATTGCACTGTTTCTTTCCAATAATAGCCCTTCTTTGGGGAAACAAATCCATAATTCAATGAGGGTCCAGTTCTGCCCCCCCGAGTCTGGGCCCGGGACAACAGACCCCTTTGTCCCCCCCTATCAGCGGGCGTGTTCACACCTACGGACAATTTAGAATCACCAATTAACCTCAACATGTTTTTGGACTGTGCAGCCCTATTTCACATACAATAAAAGTTTAAATACAATATTTCCTGAAACAATATGTTTACTCAGCTTGTGTCAAACGGAGCTTTATGGTTTTGCTTCAGTGAAGTTTCACTTTTGTCGGTACAAAAGAAAATCCCCAGTTTGTGTTGGGATCTTTCTGCGTGGAGTTTGCATGTTCTCCCCGTGCAGTGGGGGTTCAAATGTTCATCTGTGAATGTCCTTTACAGCAGGTACAGAAGGTC
>NW_007582991.1:0-1150 GCF_000690725.1 Stegastes partitus
TTCGGAGGTCGGCTTTGCAACCAAAACACCAGAATTTATCACGTGATGGCTTCTCTGACTCAAGTTTTTTGTAGGTTGTTTACGTTCTGGTTCGGCTGAAGCTTGGTGAAGGTTCTGCATCGAAACTACCCGGATAGAGTTTGGTAAAATATCACGGTTTAGGCAATATGTCTGTGAAGATTCTCAGTCATCCAGGTCATGGTTATTCTCGTAGTTATTCTTGTAGATGAATGAAACCCAAACTCAGGTGTTAATGGCTCCTTTAGGATATCTGGATCTCCAACTAGTCAGTCAGAGCTGATGAAGCCTCTTGGATGAAGGTGGAACGTCTTCAAGGAACTCAAGCAAGTTCAGTTGCTACGATTAATCTCCCAGAATGGTTTAGGCTAACTAATGACCCTTACATGGCATCTTCTGAAGCTTCTCCTCCATTTTCTGCCATCGCATCTATAACTAGCGGCAGCGCTTAACATAATAAGGAATCAGGCTCAGGGAAGGCGGCCATCTGCCTCGACCGGTTGGGGTGTGGTACATTCGAAGGTGATGGCAGTTTAGTTGCACAGGAACGTCATTTTATGGAGACCAGGTTGGCCACAGACGACAAGACAAAGACGAGGGCGTTAGCATGTCATGGCACTTAAATGTCCACAACTCCTCCACCATCTGTGGTCTAAAGAAATGTCCGTCAACTTCACTGAGGCCTTCGGGAAAAGTGGGATCCCCTCCTTCATCATTTCCAATAGTTCAGGGTTGGTCTTTTTTAAAACAAAAAGCAGCTACACCGACTTCAACGTGGTGTCGGTTAGTTTGGAGTCGACTCCGAGCAACATTTCTGTAAATAAGTTTGCGGTTTGCATCGAGATGAACCAATTGAAAGTTGTGAAAATGTGGTTGCATTCACAAGTAGTGTGTTCCTCCTGCTGCCAAAAAAAAAAGAAAAAGATTAATCCCTGAAGATGCCGCAGCATATCTTAGATTCTTTCTTTAAAAATGTATCCTGGCAGCATTTGTCGGTGAAGAAAGTACGACTTCTTGGTGTTTGTGTTTTCTGTTGTGGGCCTTCAAACTGTCACCCACTGGGAAGCCTGTGAAGCAATGTGAGGAATTCGTTCCCTGGACAACAAAATATTTGTCCACGTGAGCGCTGACT
>NW_007582992.1:0-1149 GCF_000690725.1 Stegastes partitus
TTAATCCTCACTAGGGTCGTGGGGGGCTGGAGTCTATCCCAGCTGACTTAGGGTGAAGGCAGGGGACACCCTGGACAGGTCACCAGTCCATTTTATTTTATACATTTTCACTTTTAAAGCTTGTCAGGGTTTGGCCCCAAGTTGTTTAATAGAACTGATGACCCCTGATGAACCGGTTTGCAGCCTTAGATCCTCAGGTGGAGCCCTTCTGTCTGTTCCAAAGTCAAAACTGAAATCTAAGGGTCACCAAACTGTGACACATCTATATGTTGTTTTGCTGTCAAACATTGAGGCAGGGTAATTTAGAATAACTACCCCTGTCCTCAAACTGCACCTCCATTTGTGGCCCTCTCTATCTGAGGAATGATAGGACTAAATTCAAAGGCACAAGTCCAGAAATTGCACTTGACATCGAGGAGAAACCTCTCCCACTAGAAAAGTGGCTAGTGAGTGGCTAGGTGCTGCAACCAGTCTGAGGAAATGAGGCTGCTGAATTAGTGTCCTCTTTTAAATTACTTTTTGAAACCTATTTTTACAGACTTGCTTGAATGTGATGATCCATCCATCCTGGACAGGTCACCAGTCTATCACAGGGCTACACTTAGAGACAGACAACCAAGCACACTCACATTCACACCTACGGACAATTTAGAATCACAAACTAACCTCAACATGTTTTTGGACTGTGTGGGAGGAAGCCGGAGAACCCGGAAAGAACCCACGCTGCACGGGGAGAACATAGAGACTCCACACAGAAAGATCCCAGCCTGAGATTTGAACCGTCAAGCTGTGAGACAACAGTGCAAACCACTGCTCCACCGTGCCGCATGGGTAAAATAAATGTATGACAACAAATCAAATAAAACATGAAAAGCTACCACTATGTCGTCTCTCACCTTTAACTACTTAGGCTTGACCAGTTCAGGGACTGATATCTGGTTAACTAATTTACCGTGACATACGACGACCCAGGCCCTGATTTTAGTAGTAAAAGCCAAAAAACATTTATTTGGAAGGTTGTAAAACACCACATGCACGGAGGAGCTGGGAGTGCTACAGTGTAGGATGATGGTTTCCATAAAGCTTCACACTCTTACAGTTTCTTGGTGCTTCTTGACACTGCTGCTGCTAATCAGACATTAAAATAGA
>NW_007582993.1:0-1149 GCF_000690725.1 Stegastes partitus
TTCTCATTCGTTTCCGCTGAGGACGACAGGTTACATACCCACACAACCCCGCCCCTTCTCCACAGTCTACCTATTCATCGAGTAGACCAATTAACAGCTCAGTCTGTGCATACACACCAACAACCAGTCTTTCTTTGTCCAGATGTCCTGGTCAGTCTAATTCCCAGCCTGACTCTGCTGGTGACACGTGTTCCACTTTCGGCCAATATCCAGCAACTTTGCACAGCCATGAAAGAGTAGTGGACCAACATTCAACAGTCAACAACCTGATCAACTCTATGTGAAGGAGATGTGTTGCACTGCGTGAGGCAAATGGCGGTCACACTAGATATTGACTGGTTTTCTGACCTCCCCGGCCATCTCAATGCAGGTAAACCTCACATTCACAGTGGCCTTTTATTGTGGGCAGCCTAAGGCACACCTGTGCAATAATCATGCTGTCTCATCAGCATCTTGATATGCTACACCTGTGAGGTGGATGGATTGTCTCAGCAAAGGAGAAGTGCTCACTAATACAGCTTTAGACAAATTTATGAACAGTATTTGAGAGAAATCAGGCCTTTTGTGTACATAGAAAAAGTCTCAGATCGTTGAGTTCAGCTCATGAAAAATGGGAGCAAAATAAAAGTGTTGCGTTTCTATTTTTCTTCAGTGTATACTATTATTTTATTGTCACTTTAGTGTTGTTATATGTATTGTTATAATTGCACAAAGTTTGGACTTCCTCTCAGTTGTGTAGAACTTTTGCTGGGGGGTCCCGCCACCCCACGTACACTTCTATCCCACCACCCCCGTCCTATAACTAACTTGTGTTCTGCACAAGAGGTAAGCAAGACTGTGCTGTTGCAGTGTGTGTGTTTTAATGTAGTATAATTATACTTGTGGGTTCACTTTCCCAGTCTAATATATTTATGTGTTGTTTGATTTCTGTAGGGATACAGATTTTGTGAGTTGTTGGAAGATTTTGTATGTTTTTTTTTTTTTGTTTTTTTTTATTGGCTGTCAAGGTCTGTAATAAACGGAGATCGCCTCCAAAGGAAAGTCTACGTCTCAGCTCTGAATACAGAGAACTGAATCCACAGGTCACATGTTCACATCTGGGATCCTTTAGCCTCTTATACACTGTGACATGGAACAGTTATGATTCTG
>NW_007582994.1:0-1149 GCF_000690725.1 Stegastes partitus
AGCATTGATTCCTGGAGCTCTACTGGAGAGATGATTTTTCCAAACATATCCTGTCATTTGGTGTTTTAATGATGGTGGTGGAGAACGCATGATAAACGGGGACCTGAACTATAACAGCATAACAGAGCCGTCACTCTAGAGCAGGGGTTCTCAACTGGTGGGTCGTGACCCAAAAGTGGACCTGTTCTGGGTGGGTCGTGGACAGCTGGTCAAAATTAAATAATATATAATGTGCGTCTCAGGTTGGACTTATTTTTTATTTTGAAAAAACTTTTATTTTGACAGGCATGGTAACCATAGTTTATTTGACATTCATTTTGAGTTTGTGTTGATGTTGGGACGCAAGATGACAAACATGACCTGGTTACCCGATATTTCTTTTATTCACGTTTGTACATGCAGTTGTCATGGTCCTCCTTAGTTTCTTATTAATTTGCTCAAAATGGAGTAAAAACATGCGGCCTTATTTATTTTGTGCAGTTTTGTCCATGCAGCTGTCATGGTCCAGTTACTCTGCATGGTTTTATGCTCTGAAATGCATGTTGCACAGGAAAATATATTGAATATTGAATTTTAAAAAAATTGGGTCGCGACTTAATGACCATGAGAAAATGTGGGTCCCAGGGTGAGAGCAGTTGAGAACCCCTACTCTAGAGGGTCAAGGATTCAGGCTTTTACTTGAAGTACAAAGTAGATGGCAAACATCCCACTTATGGATCTATACCGACACAAGCCGCTCAAATAAAATAAATGTTAAAATCCTAAATGTATAAAGGAAAACTATACATAACACATACACGTTCTTAAATTTCAAATCAGATAAAACAGCTTTAAATGATCAAAAGTATTACAAAACAAATAGAAAAACAAACATCACACTGGACTGAGTTGGATAATAGACCCAAAACCAACATAACTAGTAATTAATACGCTAAAACAGGGCTACACAAAAGAATATACTGCTAGTAATTAAAAACACACATATGTAACTAAACCTTCATTCAGCCTTTCATAGGTTTTCGTTTTGGTTAAATCCAACAGGTTCAGACTGTGTATGCTGACAGTCATCGATGGAATGTCTGAAAGTAAAATCTTACATCACCCGTCTGTATTTTATGCAGTGATTTTATGACTGAGTTTCATTTCTTC
>NW_007582995.1:0-1149 GCF_000690725.1 Stegastes partitus
GCTTTTTTGTGATTATACATGGATTATCAGCATGAACAATATAAAAAGGCATTAGAAAATAAGCCTAAAACTGTTGCAATCAATTTAATAAAATGAAATAAGAGGACTGATGACGGGAGGAGGACTGATGACGCTCTGAGACCGAGACCATCGCGAGACTACGGGAGATCCAACATGGCGGCGCCCTGCTGCTGAAAGAAAAACACCGGTAAACAGCAAAAAAAACTTATCTTTTCAAGACACTTTTCCGATTAAATACTGGATAGCACTTTCGACTTCGTGGACGACTACTTTTACCGGCTGTGCATCATGAGCAATCCCAAAAAACAACCGCGACGCGACTGCTCCACCGATACAGAGGATGACAGCATTACCACCACAATCCAGGTCAGTCTACTCCGTTCAATCAATGACAAACTTTCCATTCTCGAAATGATGCACACCGACATAAAAGAACTCAAAACAAGTCTTGAATTCACCCAGTCACAAATCGACGCACTACAGGCTGAAAACAAGGATTTAAAAATCTCCGTCAGCAAACTCACCACCGACATGGAAATTGTCCAAAACGAAAACAAACTAATGAAAGAAACTATCTTAGACCTCCAGAGCCGCAGCATGCGTGATAACCTGGTTTTCTCGGGAATCGCAGAACAACCTCAAGAAGACCCAGAACATACAGTAAAGGAATTCATGAAATCTGCGCTGAAACTACCACCCGACACCGTCAACAACATTACTTTTCACAGAGTCCACCGCATTGGATATAAAAATAACAGCAACAGACCGAGACCGATTGTCGCCAAGTTTGAGCATTACAAACACAAGGAATTCATCAAAACTCGTGGCAAAGAACTCAAAGGAACAAACTACGGACTAAATGACCAGTTCCCCCGTGAAATCCAGGAACGGCGAAAAAAACTATTCCCAATCCTGAAACTACACCGGGAGGAAGGAAGAAAGGCCGCCCTCTCCGTAGATAAACTTTATATAGATGGAAAACTCTTCCGCGACCCCGACATCACAACGTGGCTCTAACTTGGCCCTAAATGGAGATATTTACCATAGCTACATTTAAATCCCTGTAGTCTTCATCAGGTGTAGTCCTCTCTCTTACCCCTGTACACAATGCTCTTATTTGTTTTGTTT
>NW_007582996.1:0-1149 GCF_000690725.1 Stegastes partitus
TCTATTTTAATGTCTGATTAGCAGCAGCAGTGTCAAGAAGCACCAAGAAACTGTAAGAGTGTGAAGCTTTATGGAAACCATCATCCTACACTGTAGCACTCCCAGCTCCTCCGTGCATGTGGTGTTTTACAACCTTCCAAATAAATGTTTTTTGGCTTTTACTACTAAAATCAGGGCCTGGGTCGTCGTATGTCACGGTAAATTAGTTAACCAGATATCAGTCCCTGAACTGGTCAAGCCTAAGTAGTTAAAGGTGAGAGACGACATAGTGGTAGCTTTTCATGTTTTATTTGATTTGTTGTCATACATTTATTTTACCCATGCGGCACGGTGGAGCAGTGGTTTGCACTGTTGTCTCACAGCTTGACGGTTCAAATCTCAGGCTGGGATCTTTCTGTGTGGAGTCTCTATGTTCTCCCCGTGCAGCGTGGGTTCTTTCCGGGTTCTCCGGCTTCCTCCCACACAGTCCAAAAACATGTTGAGGTTAGTTTGTGATTCTAAATTGTCCGTAGGTGTGAATGTGAGTGTGCTTGGTTGTCTGTCTCTAAGTGTAGCCCTGTGATAGACTGGTGACCTGTCCAGGATGGATGGATCATCACATTCAAGCAAGTCTGTAAAAATAGGTTTCAAAAAGTGATTTAAAAGAGGACACTAATTCAGCAGCCTCATTTCCTCAGACTGGTTGCAGCACCAAGCCACTCACTAGCCATTTTTCTAGTGGGAGAGGTTTCTCCTCGATGTCAAGTGCAATTTCTGGACTTGTGCCTTTGAATTTAGTCCTATCATTCCTCAGATAGAGAGGGCCACAAATGGAGGTGCAGTTTGAGGACAGGGGTAGTTATTCTAAATTACCCTGCCTCAATGTTTGACAGCAAAACAACATATAGATGTGTCACAGTTTGGTGACCCTTAGATTTCAGTTTTGACTTTGGAACAGACAGAAGGGCTCCACCTGAGGATCTAAGGCTGCAAACCGGTTCATCAGGGGTCATCAGTTCTATTAAACAACTTGGGGCCAAACCCTGACAAGCTTTAAAAGTGAAAATGTATAAAATAAAATGGACTGGTGACCTGTCCAGGGTGTCCCCTGCCTTCACCCTAAGTCAGCTGGGATAGACTCCAGCCCCCCACGACCCTAGTGAGGATTAA
>NW_007582997.1:0-1148 GCF_000690725.1 Stegastes partitus
AGATGTTTTTTGCTGCTGTAAAGTTGGACATTTTAACATTGAACATCCATCCATCCACTATATATTAGAGATGCGCCGATCCAATACTGGGTATTGGTATCGGGCCGATACTGGACGAAATTGCAGTATGCCACACACACACAATCCTGCCTTCCGACACATCCACGTGTTCGTCTGCTCACTGGCTACAAGTGTACAGCGTCACAGAGTGTCTGCAACCCGACTGGTCGAATCTACAAGGGTGGGACTTGTGCGGACCGGGTTGACTGTCTGAGACACTCCATTGGCCCTTCAGGCTGTCACTCACCCCCCAAAGCCCTCCTATTGGCCAAACTAGGTGTCAATCAAAAGCTGAGACGTCCGTCTAGCTGACTGTAGCGCTTTCAGCGCGATCTGAAATAGATTCGGCCTGATTTTGCCAGAAGAAATGAATAAAACAGCCGGAGGAGCTGATCTCAAGCTGGGAAGACATTACTTTAGAGTTTGTGCCTTTGAGGATCTAAATACGTTTTACGGACCGAATTATTTTACGGGACAGAATGAGACCAAGCTGGTGAGGAATGAACGATGTTTGAGCTGCAGAGAGCCTTCAAAAGTAAGAAAAGTCAGATTTTAACATTTTGCTTTTCTGTAAAAAAAGCTCTTTGTGTCAACGCTGTGGTTGCTGCAGGTCAAAAAGGTTTATATCATCGGAAAGAGGAGACTCTGAGCTTTCATTTGATGTGTATGTTGTCGGGAAACGTGATTGTGGCGCATGCGCACATCTGGCTGTAATGTTTTTGGAAAGTGGTCCCGCCGGCGGGCCGTGGGAGCGGTAAGGGGTTAAAAATACTCTTCTTAAATATTTTTTTGTTTAAAAATTGGAAGTATATTTTGAGTGAAACCACCCTTTAAAACTACGTCGCGCACCCGAACGAGAAGCCGTGCACTTATCGGGCCATAGCAGACGAGTCCAGCCTCTCCGTGCAGCCTGTACGGGGCTCTCCGGCTCTGCAGACAGAACCTTTCTATTGGATCCCATCCCGCAGCACGTCACAACGTTTCCGGCCTCATTTACTACTGCTCATGCGCAGAGCCGAGAGCGGCTATTAGTGGTACTATTATTTAATACCAAGTTTTGGTAATTTAACCTTTAAATTGCAGCTTAA
>NW_007582998.1:0-1148 GCF_000690725.1 Stegastes partitus
ACAGGAAGCAGCATTGTGCCTCCTTATTTGTAGATGTTTCAGAAGCGTTTGGTTCAGTGGATCATGAACTACTTGTAGACAAACTCAGAGATGCTGGCTTTGGTTCCAAGGCTCTGAAATGGTTTAACAGTTCCTGAACAGGAAGAGCTCAGTGTGTCCCAGCAGAGGGCCACAAATCAGACTGTCTTGAGTCAACTAAAGGTGTGCCCCAAGGATCCATTATGGATCCTATCTTATTTTATATTTTTATGAATTAAGTAAAGATGTTTGAGTCAAATTACACTTTATGCTGATGATACAATCGTCTATACATCTGCTCCCTCTGCAGCACAGTGATAGAAGAACTTCAGACTGCATTTCAGTTCTTACAAAGAGCTTTGAAGGATCTAAAATTGGTTTTAATGCCCAGAAAACAAAGTTTAGGATTTTATCCTCGTGGTTGCTTTTGAATGTTCCCTGGGTTCTAACAGACTTTGGTAAAACAGCGTTCTCCTGTCATGGTCATGGAATAATCTTCAACAATCTCTTAAACTACAAACGTTCATATCCATGAATGAGTTTAAGAGCATCATAAAGAATGCAGTGAAGGAGGAAGGTCACTGTTTGTCTTGAGAGGCCGCTGTCCTTGAATAGCTGTCAACCTGTTTTATTGTTTTACTGTTTTACTGCTTATTTGTGTGTCATGTGTCTGTTTTATAGGGTTTCTGATTATGTATGGCTGCTACCTTGGCCAGGTCTCCCTTTGAAAAGAGGTTTTAATCTAAAAGAGACTTCCTGGTTAAAAAAGGGAAAAATTAAAATTCGGATAAAACTATGAACCTTAATGTGACGTGTCAGGAAGTATGACGTACAGAATTAGCTTCACTGTAGATAGAAGTGTTTTCTGTGGTTTAAATGGTCCATCTGTGTACATCTGTTGTTGATTTATATTCTATTGAAATATCATTTAAAGTTATAAAATGATGGTTTAAATGTGAGGTGGTCAGTCATCAACTCTGATTGGACAATAATTGGTGTCTTCCAGATGTGGAAAGTGAAAGTGTTTTAACTGATACAGATGTTGGAGATCTTTGATCATCTAGAATCTGATGGTGGCTGACTGATGTTGCTGATCAATATCATGATATTTCCAATCAAAGTTCTATTTT
>NW_007582999.1:0-1148 GCF_000690725.1 Stegastes partitus
CAGATTCTTTCTAAATTGAGCAGTCGAGTATTTCATCCTGTGAAAAATTACCGTAATGTCTGGACTATAAGCCGCTACTTTTTTCACACGCTTTGAACGCTGCGGCTTAAACAATGATGCGGCTAATTTATGTATTTTTTACGATTTTTACGAATTTGCCTCGAGACCAAAGTGACATTGAGAGCGACAACGACAGAGAGACTGAGGAAGAGTGTGACGAACACATTCTGAGGCTGTTCACTTCCAACAATGAAGAAGACGACTTTAGTGGTTTTAGTGCAGGAGGAAGATGAAGATAGCGATCAATGACTTTTCCTGGTAGGCTGCTGTAGTTTTTATTTTCTCAACCAGCCGTGGTACAGGCACTGGTCAGAACAAAGCATCTACGTATTTGTGTATATTAGCGGTACTTATTTAATTAAAAGTTTAAAAATCTTTCTGTGTAAATATCTCATGTTCCAACGTGGACACCTGCAGCTTAGAGACAAGTACGGCCTGTATATGTCCAAAACTGATTTTCTTTGTAAAGTTAGTGGGTGTGGCTTATATTCAGGTGCGCTCATAGTCTGGAATTTATGATTTTTTTTTTTATTTGTGATTTTACAGATGCACTCGCCAATAAAATCGCCTTAAAGTCAAAATTCCTGGATTTCATAAAGTCAGAATGTCAGTTTTTGTCTGCAGATTGGATGGATTCAGTCATTTTTTTCCAGAATGATCGGTGAGCAACTAAACATCAGTTGTAGGAGTAACCAGGAGGTCTAGAAGGAGCCATAGCAGCACTAATCAGGGCTGCAGTGGTCGTCCTCCTAAAAAGACAGTTCAGCTACTGTCTGAAAAACAGACGGCAGCTGCTTCAGAGGTCTAACTTCTTGCTTTTAAAACCATATTTTCATCGACATCTTACTTCATTTTGTTTATAGCCACTGATACATCCTCAGAAATCCACTGATGTGATATTTCAGAATGAAAAACTAAAGAAAACCAGAATTTAAACTGTGATTAACATGTTAAGTTATTGGAATGGAACTCTGTAAAAAATTCTAATACATTCAGTTTAGTCGTGATTTGAGCCGAGGAGGAAGAAATACAGCCTTCGACAGCCGAGGTGAAAGGTCAGGAGGGAATCCATACGGGGCAGCGCTGCT
>NW_007583000.1:0-1147 GCF_000690725.1 Stegastes partitus
CTCTTTTCATTTGTAATCTGCATTAGTGGGCAAGATGAACTTTGCCTTGTATAACAACAGAAGTGCAATTTAGCTTAAGTGTGAAATATTTCAAAACTGTATCATATCTCAATAGTTAAACTATTTTAAAATTCAACAGTGTAACATAGTTTGTCATGAGCAATCAAAACAAATACATTAGAAAGACTATATTAAAAACACAAGCCCCAGAGTAGGAACCCAATGCAACAAAAGAGAATACACCTGTGATCACTGACACACAAGCTGGAAAAGCTAATCGCTAATACAAAATACAGAACACCTGTGATTTTCAATCATCCCAGTTGCATGAAGTTGGTTATAAAATGACCCATGAACACCATGACTTTCTTAGTTTTGGACTATGGGCTGTGTCCGTCTGCACGGCTGCATCATCGCTCCACATGGAAAATAACAGAAGAACTGAAAAAGCTGAAAAAGAAAATATTGTGACACTTCACAAAGACGGGAAAGGATCCAGGAATATCAGTGAACAACTAAAAATCAGCAGAAACATAGTTGCAGAAACAACAGCAGTAATCAAGAGGTACAGAACAAATCATAGTACCGCTATTCAGAGCCACAGTGGCCATCCTCTGAAAACTACTACTTGCATAATCTTGCTCTTAAAAACAAAGGGGTGGGGCGCTGCTATAGCTCACTTGGTTGAGCTGACATCCCATGTGCAGGGCTCCAAGTCCCAATGTGGAGGTCATGAGTTTGAATCCCGCTCATGACCCTTTCCCACATGTCTCCCCCCCATTCTTCTCCCCTACTTTCCTGTGTCTCTCTCACTAACACCATCCAATAAAGGCACAAAGGCCAAAAAAATAACTAAAAAAAACCCGAAGGGGTACATGCTGCACCTTAAACCTGGCACAGAGGTTATCAGTGGAAATCTGGGTTTCAGTGACACATCAGAAAGTATGAAGGACAGTGCATAACCATCAACTGGTGTCCAAGATGAAACTTTGAAAAAGATCATGAAAAGAAGCCTGATGAATATCATCACTACATTATTTGGTCACATGGAACTAACATAAATATGTCCAGTTAAGATAAGTTCTAGCATGTTTGACATGAACCTGCTCAGGACTACCACAGAGAATGCATAGCCCTGACAGTGAAG
>NW_007583001.1:0-1147 GCF_000690725.1 Stegastes partitus
AAAAAAAAAAAAAAAATTAACAATTAATATGTTGGCTAGAAATACAAACAAACAAAAACATTCATAATAATGTAATAACACAAAGCAAGATGATGCTCCATGATACAGTATGTTTGACCTTTGACCTCTGGTGGATCTAGTTTTGCACTGATTGACCTCAAAATCCAGTCATTCCCAGGAGAAGCCATTTCTTGGTCACCTGTAAAATATCAACTTGTTAGACCTTAGCACTTGAGCGAGAGACTGTTCACACACACACACACACACACACACACACACACACACACACACACACACACCCTCTGGTCAGGGACAACTACAATAATACAGAACATAATGTCCACATCAAAAATCAGTATTTTCACAAATGGTAATTAATTCTTTTACATACTTTGACCATTAAATTAAATTTATTTTCACTGTATTTAAATCAGCAAAAATATTGTTCATTTATAGGCATTTGCCTTAATAAATAAAAACAGATAATAAATAGTGAAATTATAGAAAAAAAGGACAAATTTACATGCTAACTTTTTTTAATGAACAAATAGTAATAATAAAATGCAATATATTAATGAAATATAATTTCCATATCAAAAATCAGTATTAAGTTCTTTTACAATGCTTTTACTGTCTTTAAATTGCTTGTCATTTTTGTAATTATTGTTTATTTAGTTATTTATTTATTTTACTGTTGCTGGAGTTTTTGAATGTGACAATATTCCTTAATGTTTGTTTTCTGGCGCTCTTGCTGACAGATTTATTTTTTTTTTCAACAGTGTGGTGCAATTATCAGCTCTTATTGCGTCTTGATTTTAACAACTTTATTATTATTGTTATTATTATTATTATTATTATTATTATTATTATTATTATTATTCTTTTGACTCTACTGGTAGTTTTGACCAACTTATTAGCAATTTTCCTAAAGAATCGATCTGAAATTAAATTTTAAAAAGCTCACATTTATTTCTAAGTAGTTTTAACAGCATCCATATGAGCTGCCATTTTATTTCCCTGCTGTTTCAGGGACGCCGGCTGCAACATTTATACTGAAAATCCAAAGCGGAAACGCGTCCTGAGCGCGGCCTCCTTCATCAGTGCGTCTGTGCGGTGAGGAGCGCACACCGGTGCCGGCTGCAGGCTG
>NW_007583002.1:0-1147 GCF_000690725.1 Stegastes partitus
CCCCCCCCACAACCCTAGTGAGGATTAAGCGGTGTATAGATAATGGATGGATGCTTTTGGTTGCTGTGGCAGTGATGGTGTTTTCAAGCTGGGCGGGGTTTTCCAGACTGGAGAGCGTTCACTCTCTTCCACACCTGACGCGCATCGGCAATCAGCGCTGGATGAAGCCTGCCTCCACCTGTGCTCCAGCGCCAGTGGATTATCCTCCTCAGAGTGGTAACAGGTCAGCCGTGCTTTGAGAACTTCGTGCTTTGTGATATTTGTTGTGTCAAATGTGTGTTTGGTCTGCGCTTTTTGCCAGAACATCACCGACGTAGGGCTGCAAGGTGGCGCAGTTGCTAGCACTGTTGCCTCGCAGCAAGAAGGTCGCCGGTTCACGTCCCGGTGGGGGCACCGGAATCTTTCTGCGTGGAGTTTACGTGGGTTCTCTCTGGCTTCCTCCCACACAGTCCAAAAACATCCATCCATTATCTATACACCACTTAATCCTCACTAGGGTCGCGGGGGGGGGCTGGAGCCCATCCCAGCTGACTCAGGGCGAAGGCAGGGGACACCCTGGACAGGTCGAGTCCAAAAACATGTTGAGGTCAATTGGTGATTCTAAATTGTCCGTAGGTGTGAATGTATGTGCTTGGTTGTCTGTCTCTAAGTGTAGCCCTGCGGTGGACTGGCGACCTGTCCAGGGTGTCCCCTGCCTTTGCCCTCAGTCAATTCCACTCTAAGATAGACTCCAGCCCCCCACGACCCTAGTGAGGATTAAGCAGTGTATAGATAATGGATGGATGGATGGATGGATGGATGGATGGACAAAGCATCATTCCCTAGTGAGGATTAAGCAGTGTATAGATAATGGATGGATGGATGGATCACTGACATATTGTCGCCTCCCCAGCTCAGCTTTGGCAGCAGAACCCCAGCCTCAGTCATCTCGTCTCCGGGTCCCCCCCCCCAGCTTCCCTCACAAGCTTCCCGGTGTCCCCTGATTCCCTGCTGTTGTAAAATAAATCCCTCTTGTCTTCACTCCCAAACCCTGTGTTGCATTTTTAGATCCTTCCTTCGACTGAACCCTCACAGGCAGTATTCTGAATAAACCTTATTTTACTTGTCTGAAATGAACAGAGATACTGACACAGTTCAGACTTTAAAA
>NW_007583003.1:0-1147 GCF_000690725.1 Stegastes partitus
TATACTGATCAAAAAAATAAAGGGAACACCTAAACAACACAGTGTAACTCCAAGTCAGTCACACTTCTGTGAAATCAACCTGTCCAGTTAGGAAGCAACACTGATTGTGAATCAATCTCACCTGCTGTTGTGCAAATGGAACAGACAACAGGTGGAAATGAGAGGCAATTAGCAAGACAACTCCTTTAAAGGACTGGTTCTGCAGGTGGTGACCACAGACCATGTCTCTGTTATCATCCTTTCTGGCTGATGTTTTGGTCACTTTTGCATTTTGTCAGTACTCTCAGCCCTAGAGGAAGCATGAGGCGTGTCTACAACCCACAGAAGTTGCTCAGGTAGTGCAGCTCATCCAGGACGGCACATCAATGCAAGCTGTGGCAAGGTTTGCTGTGTCTCTCAGCACAGTGTCCAGAGCATGGAGGAGATACCAGGAGACAGACCAGTACACCAGGAGACGTGGAGGGGGCAGTCGGAGGGCAACAACCCAGCAGTAGGACCGCTACCTCCTCTTTTGAGCAAAGAGGAACAAGTGGTGCACTGCCAGAGTCCTGCAAAATGACCTCCAGCAGGCCACTAATATGCAAGTTTCTGCTCAAACTGTCAGAAACAGACACCATGAGGGTGGTATGAGGGCCCGCCGTCCACAAGTGGGGCTTGTGCTAACACCCGGGTTGGCTGTGGCTCAGGTGGTAGAGCGGATTGTCCACTGATGGCAAGGTTGGCGGTTCGATCCCCGATTCTATTCCCACATGCCAAAGTGTCCTTGGGCAAGACACTGAACCCCATGTTGCTCCCAACTAGCGCCTTGCATGGCAGCTCTGTCACCATTGGTGTGTGAATGTGTGTGTGAATGGGTGAATGCGAAACACATTGTAAAGCGCCTTGGGTACCATGAAGGTAGGAAAAGGCGCTATATAAGTGCAGACCATTTACCATTTACCATTTACCCCAGTACCGTGCAGGGCGATTGGCATTTGCCAGAGAACACCAAGATTGGTAGATTTACCATTGGTGCCCTGTTCTCTTCACAGATGAGAGCAGGTTCACACTGAGCACATGTGACAGATGTGACAGAGTCTAGAGACGCAGTGGAGAACATTCTGCTGCCTGCAACATCCTCCAGTATGACCGGTTTGGAGGTGGGTCA
>NW_007583004.1:0-1146 GCF_000690725.1 Stegastes partitus
TAGCTGAGCTGTAAAGTGGACTTACCTCACCAAAGGTCTGCTTGGAAATGAAGCTTTAACCTGTAAGTCCTTATATTTGTCCCCAAAGTCTTCCGGAACACGTGATGTCACAGAGAGAACAAAAAATAGAACTGTGTGTTTGTGTCTGTGTGTGTGTGTGTGTGTGTGTGTGTAGGTGTGTGTGTGTGTTTGTGTAGGTGTGTATGTGTGTTTGTGTGTGTGTGTGCAAATATGTGTAAGATAATTATATATTGTGCTGATATAAATACAGTAAAAATTGTGTCATTTAACCATAAAACACTGTCAAAGAATTAATGAATATTTGTAAAGATACAGATTTTTTATGTAAATCTTTGTTCTTCTTGCAGCGGTGTGTAGTAACTGAGAAATGCTCAAAAACTCCTCTCATGACCTCTCAGATCCTCTCAAGAAAAAATCTTTCTTCCACCATTGGAAATTTGAGAAACATCAGAATGAAAGCAACTTCATATTTTTTGCAATCAGATTTTACTGTGAACCAACTTTGAGGCTGCAGACTCCAATGGGATTTTTATTTTTTCCAAATCCAAAGTTAACGTAGTTTAAAAAAAAAAAAAACAGCTGTCCCATGTTTCTGAATCACAGACACAGTATTGATGATTGATGTCCAATGTGGTAGAATGGAAGTATATTTACAGGACTGTACAACTCTGATGCACTTTTCTTCAGTTTTCTCTTTTCATGCAACTTTGTGTTTCTGTTACACTATATTCCAGAGAAAAACTAGATTTTTTTGACAGCCAGAGGTAGAAATGAGTGACAAATAAAAGACAAAAAGTCAACACAAAGTATCTCAGAAAGGTGTTGGGCCACCAGAATAGCTTAAATGTATTGATTTTACACATCCAGCTCTACTGGACAGACAGAACACCATTCTTATGGTGAATATTGATGATGGTGGAGGATGCTGTTCCACGTATCATCCATCTGCCTCATGTTCTACAGTCGCCCTGAAATGTATTCATACCCTCCCATTAAAGAAGGAAAAAAACAGCTCTCACTAACCCTAACCCTCACTGAAATAAGTTGAATTTGACAAAAGGAACAATCAATAAAAATTTAGTGAACACCATGACATTGCTTTTGAATTGTGGTTCAACAGAAATT
>NW_007583005.1:0-1146 GCF_000690725.1 Stegastes partitus
CAGTCGGGCTGCGTGGAAATGCTCTTAGAGTTGGTCCGACCTGCTGCGCGTTCCTTCGGCGCTCAGCTGCGCTCCGTCGGAAAATAACACAATGGCGGGCCCTGAGAGCACCTGACCAGCCAGCTGCCTGGTGCCGTGCGTGGCATGCAGGGACGCGGGGAGGAACGGAGCAAGTCTGGCCGCATGGACATGCCCTCAGCTCCGCTCTGACCTGCTGCGCGCCGCTCCGCTGCGCTCCGTCAGAACAAAACACAACCGCGGCCCCTGACAGGACCTGACCAGCTGGTGAACAGAGAGCATTGACGACATGCGATGGCCAGTGCGTTGCCTTTACTTCCTACCCCAAACTGCTTTGTCGTCGGACACGGCAGGGGAAGTTATCGAGATAGATTTAAAAAACCTATCTCTTAGGCTGAGCCCAGCCACCCTGTGGAGGAAGCTCATTTTGGCCGCTTGTATCCACAACCTCGTTCTTTTGGTCACAACCCAAAGTTCGTGACCATAGGGGAGGGTTGGGACGTAGATGGACTGGTAAATCCAGAGCTTCGCCTTGCAGCTCAACTCTCTCTTCACCACGACGGTCCGGTACAGCGCCCGCATTACTGCTGACGCCGCACGGAGCTGTCTGTCCATCTCACGCTCCATTTTCCCATCACTCGTGAACAAGATCCCGAGATACTTAAACTCCCTCGCTTGAGGAAGCAACTCCCCCCCACCCAGAGGTGGCAATCCACCAATTTCCGGCAGAGAACCATGGCCTCGGACTTGGAGGTACTGATCCGCATCCCTGCCGCCTCGCACTTGGCTGCCAACCGCTCCAGTGCATGCTGGAGGTCACGGTCTGATGGAACCAACAGCACCACGTCATCTGCAAAAAGCAGAGACGAGATCCTGAGGTCCCCAAACTGGACACCCTCCTCTCCCTGACTGCGCCTTGAGATCTTGTCCATGAAAACCACAAACAGGATCGCTGACAAGGGGCAGCCCTGGCGGAGTCCAACACCCACTGGAAACGTGTCCGACTTATTGCCGAGAATGCGGACACAGCTTGCACTTTGGTTGTACAGGGACAGTATGGCTCGTAGCAGCGAGCCTGGTACCTCATACTCCCTCAGTGCCCCCCACAGAGTTCCTCGGGGAACACGG
>NW_007583006.1:0-1146 GCF_000690725.1 Stegastes partitus
TTGGCTTTTTTGACAAGAACTAACAAAAAAGGACTTTCATGTCAAAGAGAAAACAGATATCTGCAAAGTCATATTAATCATTTTAAAATATAAAACTTAAATAAGTATTATAAAAAATTTTAAAAAAGTATTCAGCCCCTTCAAGTCAGTTTTTTGCACTTGAATACAGCATTGAACCTGTGTGGATAGGTCTCAATCAGCTTTGCACATCTGAACACTGCCATTTTACCCCATTCTCTTCTCCAAAACTACTCAAGTTCTGTCAGGTTGCAAAGGGGACGTGAGTGAAAAGCCCCTTTCCAAATCTAGACAGAAACCGTCAGTTGGATTGAGCACAGGGCTCTAACTCGGCCTCGCCTGATCATTTTAAACCATTTCTGTATAGTTTTGGCTGTAATGCTTTGGGTCTTTGTCTTGCTGGAAAACAAACCTTCTCCCAAGTCAAGGTTCTCCATGATTCCCCTATACTTTTTTACATTCATTTTACCCTCTACTTTTACAAGCCTTCCAGGGTCTGCTGCTAATAAGCATCCCCACATCATGATGCTGCCACCACCATGCATCATAGTGGGGATGGTGTGTTTCTGATGATGTGCAGTATTTGGTGTAAACATAACATGTAGTCTGAGGGCCAAAAAGCTCAATTTTGGTCTCCTCAGACCAAAGACTGACTTAGCTGAGATTGAACAAAGCTTTTTTCAACAATGGTTTTCTTTTTGCTACTGTCTCACAAAACTTTTCTTTCAAGCATTTAATTATTTGATATCACTTTGTAAACATTATTTTTCACCTTGACATAAGAGTCTTTTTTTTCTAAATTATTCTCATAAAGGCTGGATTAAATTGACCATAATTCAGTGTAAAAAAAACCAATAAAGGGAGAAAACTTCAAAAGTCATTAATATTGTAATATCTATTTGTGTCAGCATCTTCCCGCTGTGGTAACGGGCTCTTTAGCCAAATTTTAAAAATATGCCATTTTTTGCCTGTCGCTGCTATTTGCTTTAGTTTCTGCTCACACTGTCTTCATTGCTCCGGATTTATCATGCAGTACAGTTTCACAGTTTACCATGTGTAGTGTCTGCTAAAGACTGTACATTTATTCATGCATTGTGAATGAAAAATGTTGTTTTTTGTTGTGTTGCT
>NW_007583007.1:0-1146 GCF_000690725.1 Stegastes partitus
AGTCTATCACAGGGCTACACTTAGAGACAGACAACCAAGCACACTCACATTCACACCTACGGACAATTTAGAATCACCAGTTAACCTCAACATGTTTTGGACTGTGGGAGGAAGAGAGAACCCGGAGAGAACCCACACTGCACGGGGAGAACATGCAAACTCCACGCAAAAGGATCCAAGGCCTCCTAACCTGGGACGCAAACCGGGGATCTTCTAGCTGCAAGGCGACAGTGCTACCTTACAGCCCCAAACCCAATGCAACAAAAGTGAACACACCTGTGATCACTGACATACAAGATAGAAAACCTGTGACCACCTAAACTAAATTGAGAACACCTATGATTTTAGGCTAGTTTGACTCCATGAACACAGTTATAAAGTGTCCTGTGAATAACAGAACTTTCTCATGTTGGGACCTAAAGGCTGAGCCTATCTGATTGTATATATCATGGCTCCACATGGAAAAGACATAGCAATTCAAATTCAAAAATCTGATTGTGAAGTTTCTCAAAGATGGAAAAGGTTGGTTAGCAACTAAAATCAGTGGTAACACAATAGCAGCAGTAAGCAGGAGCTACAAGCCAAGCTTTGGTACCACTAATCAGAGCTACAGTGGCTGTTATATTAAAATGATGTCATGGCAATGCTCTACTTCCACAACTAGCTCTGAAAAACAGACAGACAGCTGCTTCAGACTTGGCTATCACTGGGAATTTAGAGTTCCTG
Organism: Stegastes partitus; assembly: GCF_000690725.1. Taxonomy (NCBI): domain Eukaryota; kingdom Metazoa; phylum Chordata; class Actinopteri; family Pomacentridae; genus Stegastes; species Stegastes partitus. The sequence continues at coordinate 727 of NW_007583007.1, forward strand.
ACAGCTCAGACACCACAAAGGTTATTGCTTTACCTAGCCCTCTGTAGATATCCAAGAAAAAAAAACAAAACAAACCTTGTTTACTTCAAAAAATTGTGAGATATAACTTTGCTAAAGAACATGAACAGAAGCCTACTGAATATTTGTGTGGCTCAGATGGAGTCCAGCATGTTTGGCGTAAGCCTGCCACAGTGAATGTATAGTCCCAAGAGTGAAGTACAAACACAGGAGTGTGATGATACGGGGCTGCATGAGTATAAAAGGTGTTTGGGAGATGACATGTATGGGGATATACCAAAATACGGGCTGACAAAATGACTCTGATGTTTGACAAAAGAGGAATATTGCAGCATGCTAACGATGCAAAGCACACTACAAAAACCACACAAGAGTAAGAAGAACAAAAACTTGAAAACCATT
>NW_007583008.1:0-1146 GCF_000690725.1 Stegastes partitus
AAATGGCTAAAAAAGAAAAACATTAGCAGGGCTGCCTTACTGCTCGATCCAAATCCTCAAAAAAAAGTGAAATATTCTGAATTGGTGGGGGTCATTCAAGTCTGCATGGACCTATCCACAGGATGATGGCATGTAGACCAAAAATTGTGTCCATGTGAACAGCCTGTGCAGCTACGAGTTCAGTAGATATGTAGATACGACCTACTGCATATGTATGGAACACAGTCCTTTAAGTGGACAGCAAGCGGTCTAAAAGTACAGTCGTGACTCGATAATCCGACCCTTAACAATCCGAAAGCCTTGCTATCCGACAGGTTTTTAGGAAAAACGAACAGAACCCATTAAAAACAGCCTTAACATACCGACAGCCTTGGATTCCGACTCCGACATGACATTTTATGTCACAAATAAGGATAACAGCGTATTATCTGACTTAATCCGACAGATGGCTACGTTCAGACTGCAGGACTTAATGCTCAATTCAGATTTTTTTGTGAAATCCGATTTTTTTTGCAAGTTCGTTCACATTTACAGTTAAATGCGAATTGTATGTGATCTGCTGTGTGAACTTCATACGACCCAAAAGTGTCCCGCATGCGCAGAAGAGGACACGACGACATCACACGCAGCGAGCGTGCTCAGTGTTTACGGAAGTAAACATGGTAATGGTGGAGCGTACCTGCCACTCCACCGCCGCTGTCGGCAATGGTGGAAATAGAACTGTGACCGCTAACTAAACTAGCATCAGCAGCAAAGTACTGCCTGTGCGTTCCAGCCACTTCCACCTCGTCGGAGCGGTCCCTCAGGGTGGAAGTGTCCCCCGACCACGCCGGATATTCTGATATTCATCATTAATTGGGCCCAAATATCCAGAGACTAGAAAGCACTATTCGGACCAGCCCTACTAGTTATTATAACTATGAACAATAAATATTAACAACATATTCAAGCATCAAGCCCTCCATCTTGACAATCCGACAGCCTTGCTATCCAACACAACAGAAGGTTTTCCATTTAGTGTCAGATTATCGAGTCACGACTGTGGTATATGAACAACAACTAAGTGTCCGTAGCTGTCTCGTCGCACACACAAGGACGTATAATCAAAGCTTCAGTGGCAACGCAGCACCTGCTAGCAATTCTCTG
>NW_007583009.1:0-1145 GCF_000690725.1 Stegastes partitus
CTAGTGGACGTAGTGATATTGCAGGTTTTTGACACTTCCGGGTTGGCTTCATGTTTCAGGGCTGGTTGCTACGTCCATCTTTTATACAGTCTATGAGCGTCACACGCTTGTCTGACCAGCTACAGCTCCCACATGTTGACTGCAACCGTGCATCAGCAATCTTTCTCCAAATTCAGACTCTATGTAAGTGTCTAAGAGACAGGTTGTGATGTGTGTTTAATTTGTGTTTGATTGTCAATTCATTGTTTTATTGTTCATAGATAATTAAAAACTGAGATTTAAAAAAATGCAATAAGTTGAAAAGGGAACAGATTGTTAAAAAAAATAGGTCCCTTTAAAATCCAGTTTTAGTTGAAAAGTTAGGTAGTCTGTATCAGAGTTTTATTTTGATGAGTCAGGTCACATGACTAACCTTTAGTGAGGTCAAGAGAGCAGCATTTGTAATTACTTATTATTTATTTACTTTTATTTATTTATTTGTTTTTTGTTTTCTCCTGAATCCATTTCAATCTTTTCTCTTTTTGTTTTTGTTTTCCATTTTATGTTTGACCGCCCTCTGTTTTGTTCTATGTGTTTAAAAATGTTGAAAAGCAAATAAAAACACAATTGAAAAAAAATAAAAAGAGAGCAGCATTGTGGGTCAAACTCAGCATGGGCAGGCAACAGAGACACTTAAGTTATCGCCATTCTGCATGTGGTCTAAGAGATGCATACGGTAACTATGTTTGGTTTATATCTCATGTATAATGTGGTTTGATTTGTGTGGACCATATTATACAGGTTTCTGTTGTGTCTTATTTGGTGCGTTTGGATGCTAACTTACCGAACCTGTTCACTTGTTATGCTAAAAGAGAGACTGAAAGATCCACAAATGTCTGTTTTTAATGTGCATTTGTTTATTGTGTCTAGTTTTCACGGTGTTTGCCGAAGGGACAGACAGAGAAGAATTAAGAATAAACCTCCGTTGACATCAGTACGAAGCGTGGCCTTTTTCATTAGACCTGTGCAGCTCCACTCTACCTTTAATGTAACCTGCTGCTGGAAAAAAAAAAAAAAAAAGATGGTTAGAAATGTCAGGTTCCTACATGAATCTGCGCTCTCTTTGAACGCAGTGTAATGATCAACATTTCTGCCAATTAATTTCC
>NW_007583010.1:0-1145 GCF_000690725.1 Stegastes partitus
CCATTCTTGGGTGTTTATAGTTGTGTTTTTTGGGTCATTATCCTGTTGCGAGACCCATGACCTGCGACTGAGACCAAGCTTTCTGACACTGGGCAGCACATTTCTCTCTAGAACACCTTGATAGTCTTGAGATTTCATTGTACCCTGCACAGATTCAAGACACCTTGTGCCAGATGCAGCAAAGCAGCCCCAGAACAGAACAGAGCCTCCTCCATGTTCCACAGTAGGGACAGTGTTCTGTTCTTGATATGTTTCTTTTTTGCATCTGTGAACATAGAGCTGATGTGCCAAAAAGTTCCAGTTTTGTCTCATCTGTCCAGAGGACATTCTCCCAGAAGCTTTGTGGTTTGTCAACATGCAGTTTGGCAAATTCCAGTCTGGCTTTTTTATGATTTGTCTTCAACAATGGTGTCCTCCTTGGTCGTCTCCCATGAAGTCCACTTTGGTTCAAACAACGACGGATGGTGTGATCTGACACTGATGTACCTTGACCTTGGAGTTCACCTTTAATGTCTTTAGAGGTTGTTCTGGGCTCTTTTGTTTCCATTTGTATTGTCCGTCTCTTCGATTTGTCATCAATGTTCCTCCTGCGGCCACGTGCAGGGAGGTTGGCTACAGTCCCATGGATCTTAAATTTCCGAATAATATGTGCAACTGTAGTCACAGGAACATCAAGCTGCTTGGAGATGCTCTCATAGCCTTTACCTTTAACATGCTTGTCTATCATTTTCTTTCTAATCTCCTGGGACAACTCTCTCCTTGGCTTCCTCTGGTCCATGTTTAGTGTGGTACACAGCATGTCACCAAACAGCAGAGTGACGACTTGTAACCCTATAAATAGGCCGACTGACTGATTACAAGTTTGTAGATACCTGTGATGCTAATTAGAGGACACACCTTGATTGAACACGTCCCTATGGTCACATTACTTTCAGTCTTTTCTCGGAGTACCATCATTTTTGTCCAGGCCTGTTTCATGAGTTTATTTTTAAAAATAATTCTGTTAAATCACAGTTCAAAAGCAATGTCTGATTTTCATTGCTTGTTTTTATTTATTATTACTTTTGTCAGATTCAAGTTATTTCTGTGACCATTGTGGATTTTTCTTTCATTAACCGAGGGGTACCAACAATTTTGTCCACGTG
>NW_007583011.1:0-1144 GCF_000690725.1 Stegastes partitus
TGTGACACACCAAACCAAAACACCCAGAGTGCACTTCACAGCAACAGACAAAGGGGGGACCACCACCAGGGGATCTGGCTGCCACGCTCCAGGGGGGCCCACAGCTCCTGTCCAACACAAAAAATACAAAATTAAATCAAACCAGCAATAACCAATCTAATAAAATCTTACCAAAAAATACTAAATCTGCAAAGAAAGCAAAATAACAAATTAAGGAACAGATTTTAATTAACGAAAACAAACATCGAACTATAACTAAACAAATGAAAAGAAAGCATAGCGCAGAAATAAACGGGGCCTGCTGCCACTTAGGCACCCGCTCTGCTCGGTGGCCTAAGGCAGCAGAGACGAACAAAAATGCGCACGGCAAACAAACCAAACGAAACCAAAACAGAACTTAACAAAGAAACTGAAACAGAATTGTACAACCCACTTAAAAACAGCGCTTTACAAACAGCGCTTAAACAGTGCCACCGCGCAATAGGGTCCGGCAACGCTGAATAGCGTGTCCGACACCGGAAAACAGCGGTACAAAAAAACAGTACAAAAAAACAGCAGCTCCGAAAGGAGTGGCAGCCAGCTCCGAACCAGCTGCCCACCGTGGTTCCGGGCAGCACCCCGTGGCTTCTGGCAGCGGATCGGACTGAGGGAAACGTGGGAGCCGTGATGCAGTCGGCTCTAAAGCTGTACAGAAAGTCAGGAATTAAAGTGGTAAGTTTTCCTCCAACCTGAGTTTACAAGAGCGCAGCAGCAGCACAAAGGAGCAGGCCTACCTCGGGATTCGGCGACCACCACAAGCCGTTCCGAGGCAGCAGGCGAGCAGTAGCACCAGCACCAGCACTGCGACACGCTGCAGACACACTGCATATCAACTACTGTATGCACCGGTTGTTAGTGGAGAGAGGAATTGTCACTTACCGTCTTCACAGCAGAGCTGGTGCAAGACCGTGAGGTAGCTGCATCCCAACCACACCACCGTAGCAACGCTGAGGGGAATCTGCAACAGGTGCGTCAAGCCGGCGCATAAATACGCGCCTCCTTCCGCAGCACCGCCCACCAATCAGATGAGGAGCAGGGCGGGAGAGAGGACAACTGACTCATCCTGCTACAACTGCTTCAGCTCTCACTCCAGTGACAGTTTAAA
>NW_007583012.1:0-1144 GCF_000690725.1 Stegastes partitus
GGAGGTTAAGCCAGGTCAGATAGAAGGAATGCAACCACACACACACACACACACACACACACACACACACACACACACACACACACACACACATTTAGCAGTCCCTTGCACCCACAGACATGCCATCGCCCTCCAAACTTATAGCAGCTAAACAAAGGTAAAGTACTGATATTCAGAGAGCGGGAGATGGTAGTGGGGAGGTTTCTCTTTACAGGGCGCAGATGCTGTGGATTGGATGGATTGGGTACCAAGAGATATGAACATATCTGTGCACCAACAAAGGGAGAGGTAAGTTTAAACCACAGTTCCTCCCCAACAGATAGCCATTCACATCTTACTATTCAAATTCAGTGTCTGCGTTTAGTAGCCAATCACCTTGCACTATACTGAATAAAATGTATATGATTACACGAAGCAGCATTCATTGCTGGGGAAGTGGGTTACAGAGTAACAGCTTGCTGACTGTGATTTTCTGAATCAGTAATGGATCCTTGATCAGTAAAATATTATATTGCAGAATAAATAACACTAATTGAGAGAAGTTGTTTGTCTTCTATCTCAAAAGAACAAACACGCCTCAACAAATGTAACAAGACTGTGCATCCTTGTGTTCAAATTTGTGGTAGGAAAAGCTGTATGTTGAGTAAATATTAATGACACTGTGACAACAAGGTCACAGTGACGAACAGGCTAATGTTCTGCATCTATATTGTTTTGCCATCTTAATTAAGCTTGTTAGCTTGCTAATGCATTCAAGTTCGGTGTGTTTGCATGCAAATATCTGCTAATTCACACAGGTGAGGCACAGTTGATGGTAATGAGAATGTCAATAGTTTTGCAAATTCATTTTGCATAAATTGCAAGTCTCCTCAGGTGGGAGCTCTATGTGAAAAGTTTTTAGAATTCTTCTTAAAGGAAGCATAATTCTATGTACCAAATCTACTAGAAATGTTTTTAGTTATTGCTGAGACATTAGCTTAAATCTACAAATATAACTACTGAAAGCTCAACAAAAAATAATGTCTTTAAACTTTACTTTAAGCACAATAATTCCCACTGCTGCCCACTATGTCAGTTCAGTCTTATACATCGTGCTATATACTGTATATTAAGACATAAATAAGACAAACTGTGAGTCTTATTA
>NW_007583013.1:0-1144 GCF_000690725.1 Stegastes partitus
AAAAATTGGGCAAAAATTCAAAAATTTGACTTAAACGATACAAAATGACACAAAAATAAGACAAACAACATGAAACAAGACAAAAAAGACTCAAAATGACAAAAAACAAGAAAAAACAGACTCAAAATGACACAAAACAAGAAAGAATAGACTCAAAATGACACAAAACAAGAAAAAATAGACTCAAAATGACACAAAACAAGAAAAAATAGACTCAAAATGACACAAAACAAGCCACAACATGACAAAAAGCAAACAACTAAAACGACACAAAACAACAAAACTCAAACAGAAACCAGTTCTACATCCATCCAGGTGTCACAGTCTGAACACTGAATCTGGTTTCTGTTCAGTTCCTCTGTAACCAGCTGGTAGCATCAGTATTATGGGATGTATCGTAGTGTGAACACTTTCATATCCACGTCATAGAGTCATAGAAACAATCTTTGGTACTCTGGATGTGTTTCTGGAAAACTTTAAAAAAGAGCATTTTTGTTCATCTTCAAGTCTCATCTCCACCCTGATGATGATGATGATGATGATGCTATCCACCGCCGTGCTGCAAGGTGTGTTTGTGATGAAGTGCATTCTGGGTAAACTTTCCAGGCTCATATCAGCATGTGTGATGGTGGTTGGTCAGAACAAGTTCTAGACGATGGACGGACCATTTTCCCTCCAGAACCTACCAGAGGACCATCTATAGACACGATTCACTCTGAGGAGAAACAACTTTCTAACACATAATAAACACTGGAGGCCTTGAACATGTCGATCTGCTGCACCGGTGAAGGTCTGAGGCTCAGAAATGATGGAAAAGGTCCATTAAAGGGCCTGGAGCTCTGGAAACATTCACAGCATGGAGGTAAAACTGTGAATGGCTTCAATAAATAAACTAAAGTTACTGCAGATGGAGAAGTAGAAGTATTGGTACAGTACAATACTATTAATACTATTAATACTACTACTACTACTAGTACAGGCAGCAGTACTAGTAGTAATAATACTAGTACTAGTAGTAATAATCCTGCTAATACCACCTCCGGTTGACCTGCGTCGGCTTCTTTACAGTTTTTCTTACTTTGCTGGTAAAAACACACGACTATAAACACTGACTTCACACACGGCTGTCTGTCTGTTGCCATGG
>NW_007583014.1:0-1144 GCF_000690725.1 Stegastes partitus
AAATATGAGCAAATAAACGTTTAGAATCACTACAAAAAGACACCACATCTCAACAGAAATGTGCAAAACCACCAAACAAAGACGCAAAATTGCCACAAAAAGGTACAAGATCATGAGAAGAAGATGCACAATGACCATAAAACACACAACATTCAGACAAAACCATGCACAACCACCTCAAAGACCTGCCGAGTCACCACAACATGTGCAAAATCTCCACAAAACAACAACATGAAAAATCTTCACAAAAATATGCAGAATCACTTTTGAAAAAAAGCAAAATCACCACAAAAATCACAAGGAAACATGCAGAATCAGGACACAAAGAAGTCAAATCACTTCAAAAAGACACATGATCACCATGAAAAGGTTCAAATCACCAGAAAGCTGCACGTTGGTTTATGTCCAGAGGTTTATTATAAAGTGCAAAAAGATGCAAAATGGCCACAAAAAGACCTGAAATCTTTCACAGTTCTGTAGTTGAACATAAATGTCTGGTTCCAGATCTGCACTGACGTCATGTAGAGCTTCTAAAGTCTGCAGAGCAGCCGATCTTTGCTTCTGCCTTCAGAGTAAACCAGAGACACCAGCGGTGGATCTGCTTCAGGAGCTGCAGGAGTCAGAATCATTTAATGAAGGAAACGTGTCCATAAATCCTCCTGAACATGGTTTAAATCTGAAGCTCTCTCACCATTTTCACACAGTTTCCTTCAACGCGTACGGCAATAAAGCAGCGTTTTAGCCTCATGTGAGTGTTTCTGACGTCTGTCTTCCAGTGAATGACCTCTGGGCTGGACGGAGACTGAAGGAGCTCCAGACCTGGAACCTTCACCTCACGCTGCTGCTGTTTACCTCCCACATGACGAGGATGAGAGCTGAGCTGTGAAGCCTCCTGCAGGTGAGAGAAAATGTCCCGCGCTATCTTTGGGAAGCTCTTTAGCATTTAAGGGCACCCTGGTGGCGCTCGGTTCACTTCTTATTTATTCCTGTGAATACATTCAGACGGCGGGGACACGACGTCCTGAAACCTGCAGCAGCTTCACCGCCGGAGCCGAGCCGGCTGGAGGCGGAGAGGACACGATGGGCTCAACGAGAAGCAGAGTCCCTGCAGAGACGCACAAAAACAACACAAATACATACAAAA
>NW_007583015.1:0-1144 GCF_000690725.1 Stegastes partitus
TGACTCTACATTCTGTAGATATTTTACTTTTTGTCGTTTTACAGTTTCTACAAACTTCATGTCTCTACTCTGCTGTAGAAATATGCTTCACCATTATGAATGTATCTTCAACAACTTGTTCCTCTGTTCATGGTTTTTGAGCCTTGCTGCATTTATTGTATTGATCCAGTAGGTTTGATTTTCCTCTGCTCTGTGGAAACACTGCCTGCAGTTCAACCTGAAAACTGATTTTTTTTTTTTTTTAGCTGTCGCAACTGAGTCAGTTGTGGCTTTTCTATTAGACTGAGGAGAGCACATTTGTAAAAAGAAAAAGAAAAAATTCACAGAATCTGTTGGAAAGGATTTGTTTTTGATTTAAAAAAAAAAAAAAAAAAAAAAAAAGGAAGAAAGAAAGCTGTACAATAACATGATTTGGATGAAATATCATAATTCCCAGCTTATATTTAGGCTGTTTTTCCGGAAGTGCAAACCACCGAATACTTTGACTGACTGTTGATAAAACTCTTGAAATAAATTTGTAATTATCGCCCGTAGCTGAGTCAGTCATGGCTTCTCAGTTGCACTTTAGGAACACAGATTTTTAGATTTTTCATCTAATGGAAAAAGTAATTTTTTTTTGATGAGACACAAAGAATAATGTGGTTTTGATGCAGATTTTCTTGGTTTGATTTTTTCTTTTTTTTTTTTACAAAATCTGGTGCAAACGTTTTAATAATGCCATTTTTTGAGGTGAACATGCCAAATATCTCACATAAACACTTTATGTACATATTTGTCGATCCAACTACTCTACATGCTTTAAATTGCCCCCAGGGGACTAATAAAGATTTTTGAATTGAATTAAATTAAAATACAGTAATTTATATTAAAAATCAGGCTGCAAGGTGGCTCGGTGGTTAGCACTGTTGCCTCGCAGCAAGAAGGTTGCCGGTTTGTGTCCCGGTGGGGGCACCGGGATCTTTCTGCGTGGAGTTTGCATGTTCTCCCCGTGCAGTGTGGGTTCTCTCCGGGTTCTCCAGCTTCCTCCCACACAGTCCAAAAATATGCTAGGGTTAATTGGTGATTCTAAATTGTCCGTAGGTGTGAATGTGAGTGTGCTTGGTTGTCTGTCTCTAAATGTAGCCCTGTGATAGACTGGTGACCT
>NW_007583016.1:0-1143 GCF_000690725.1 Stegastes partitus
TTCCTAGTGTCTTTCTTTCTTTCTTTCCTTCCAAGTTAGTTTCTTAGTTATTGGCGGCGGCGACCTTCTTTCCTTCCTAGTGTCTTTCTTTCTTTCTTTCCTTCCTTCCTTCCTTCCTTCCAAGTTTCTTAGTTTGTTTCTTTCCTAGTTATTGTTGGTGGCAGCAATCTTCTTTCTTTCCTTCCTTCTTTCCTAGTGTCTTTCTAAGTTAGTTTCTTAGTTATTGGCGGCGGCGACCTTCTTTCCTTCCTAGTGTCTTTCTTTCCTTCCTTCCTTCCTTCCAAGTTTCTTAGTTAGTTTGTTTCTTTCCTAGTTATTGTTGGCGGCGATCTTCTGTCCTTCCTTCTTTCCTAGTGTCTTTCTTTCCTTCCAAGTTAGTTTGTTAGTTATTGGCGGCGGCGACCTTCTTTCCTTCCTAGTGTCTTTCCTTCCTTCCTTCCTTCCTTCCAAGTGTCTTAGTTAGTTTGTTTCTTTCCTAGTTATTGTTGGCGGCGGCGATCTTCTATCCTTCCTTCTTTCCTAGTGTCTTTCTTTCTTTCTTTCTTTCCAAGTTAGTTTCTTAGTTATTGGCGGCGGCGACCTTCTTTCCTTCCTTCCAAGTTTCTTAGTTTGTTTCTTTCCTAGTTATTGTTGGCGGCGGCGATCTTCTATCCTTCCTTCTTTCCTAGTGTCTGTCTTTCTTTCTTTCCTTCCTAGTTAGTTTGTTAGTTAGTTATTGGCGGCGGCGACCTTCTTTCCTTCCTAGTGTCTTTCCTTCCTTCCAAGTGTCTTAGTTAGTTTGTTTCTTTCCTAGTTATTGTTGGCGGCGGCGACCTTCTATCCTTCCTTCTTTCCTAGTGTCTGTCTGTCTTTCTTTCTTTCTTTCTTTCTTTCCAAGTTAGTTTCTTAGTTATTGGCGGCGGCGACCTTCTTTCTTTCCTTCCTTCCTTCCAAGTTTCTTAGTTTGTTTCTTTCCTAGTTATTGTTGGCGGCGGCGATCTTCCTTCTTTCCTTCCAAGTTAGTTTGTTAGTTATTGGCGGCGGCGAGCTTCCTTCCAAGTTTCTTAGTTTCCTTCCTACGTATCTTATTTCAGTTACCAGTATCTTCTAAGTTACTTAGTAACTAAGTACCATAGCATACTTTGTCAAGATTTCAGCCGGTCA
>NW_007583017.1:0-1143 GCF_000690725.1 Stegastes partitus
CAATCTGTGGAAACTGTGTCTTACACGTCCTTCAAACCAGAAGTTCACATCCACAGAATAAAAAACATAAATCCTTGTTTTCTCACCATCTGACATTAAATCAGACTAAACTTTTCCGTTTCAGGTCAGTCAGGATCACCAACATTATTTCTATTTGCTAAACACCAGAATAATGAGAGAGAGAAGTTTTTTATTACTTTCTTTAAAGTCAGAAGTTCACATGCACTAAGGTTACGACGCCTTCAAACTATTCGGGAAAGCCCAGATGATGACGTCGTGGCTTTGGAAGCACGGGGGTGGCAGCACCATGCTGTGGAGGGACTGGTACACTTCACACAATAGATGGTATCATGAGGAAAGAACATGATGTGGAGATATTGAAGCAACATCTCCAGACATCAAGCAGGAAGTTAAAGCTTTAAATGGGTCTTCAGATGGACGATGACCCTCAGCATAGCACCAGATTAGCTACAGAGAGGCTTCAGGACAACAGAGTCAGTGTTGTGGAGTGGACATCACAAAGCCCTGATCTCCATCCTGGAGAACATCAGTGGAGCAAGGAGACCAACAAACCTGACCCAGTTCCACCAGTTCTGTCAGGAGGAATGGGCCAGAACCCATCACACTGCTGTGAGAAGCTTGTGGAAGGAAACCCAGAACGTTTGACCCAAGTCATAGAGTTTAAAGGCAACGCTAGCAGATACTGAGGAGATGGATGGAAACTTCTGACTCTCATTATTCTGGTGTTTAGCAAATAGAAATAATGTTGGTGATCCTAACTGACCTGAAACAGGAAAAGTTTAGTCTGATTTCAGACAGGGAGACAAAAAGTTCTGGATCCAACATGTAATGAGCAGATTTCCCTCCCAGCAGTGAGAGCGATGCTGATCCAGAGGGTTTCTGCTGGTTTGGAATCTAATTTAACAACAGTTTTACCATCATGCTGCCCGAAACACGAGGCGAAACCCAGCAGGGACGAAATAAATCCAGATTAATTCCTATTATTGCACATTTCCAGCTGTTGATAACAATAACTCCAAACAACACAAAGTGAATAACTGGTTGGATTCTCCAGTTGTGTAGAGTTGCAAAGAGGTTTAACCCTCAGTGACCCATTTTTTAAGCAAATATGTTCAACATTTT
>NW_007583018.1:0-1143 GCF_000690725.1 Stegastes partitus
AATCACCAATTAACCTCAGCATGTTTTTAGACTTGTGGGAGGAAGCCGGAGAACCCGGAGAGAACCCACGCTGCACGGGGAGAACATGGAGACTCCACACAGAAAGATCCCGGTGCCCCCACTGGGACGCAAACTGGCGACCTTCTTGCTGCGAGGCAACAGTGCTACCCACTGAGACACCCTGCAGCCCAGGAAAAAAACAATTCATTCAATGCCAATGGCTAACGCAGGAGAAGAGCCGCAAAATTAAACAAACATAAATCATGATACTAATTTTGGCTTCGCACCATTACATGAACACGATCCACTGCGGTATTTACCTTTACGGCCTTCTCTTGAAATGCAGAGTGCACCTGCATGCACTCTTTTTGTCTGCTCATACAAAGAAGAAGAAGCTTTATTGGCATTGTACAAGAGATACAACAACATTTCGTGTGGCATCATCTTTACAGCAGCTAAGAAAAAAAGTTAAAAGGTGATATAAATAATAAAGTAGCGATAAAATATAAAGTAAATACTCTATTAAAAGTGCTAAAGAGCATTTGTTAGAATGAGGCGTAAACTGGAAAAGAGCGCATGTAGAAAAAATCACTCAGTTTCATCTTGGACAAATGTGACACCTTATTTTATTCTTTTCAAAGATTAAGAGCGTTTTGGGCGTCCCTATAGCTCACCTAGTTGAGCGGGCGACCCCTGAATAGTTCCCTGATGCAGTGGTCGTGGGTTCGACTCCCGCTCCTCTCCTCCCCACTTTCCTGTCTGTCTCCACTGCTCTGAATAAAAGGCAAAAAAGCCCCAAAAATATATTTAAAAAAGAGTAAGAGAGTTTTTTGTCTGAGCACACCATAGCCACCAAGTAGCAGCTACCGCAGCCTGCAATGTGAGGCGTTTAGGGAACATCGGTAAATTGTAGTGTCTATCAATATGAAAATGTTCAGCAACTCATTTGTTTTGCCCGTGACCAGGTGGGAGGTACGACCAAAAAATAAAGTTGATCGCACCGGTGCTAAATAAGTTAGTCTGGGGCCCTGTCAGTGCTGGGTAGTAGTTTGTCCCTAAATCTCCTCATAACGTCGGTACATATATTCAAATAATTTTATGTCAACTTGCAGCTCAGGTCCAGTCAGACCAGCAAGCAGAGAT